>NW_026057576.1:53686438-53808229 GCF_023721935.1 Panthera uncia
TGTATTTCCCTGATAAGGAGCGACGTTGAACATCTTTTCATGTGCCTGTTGGCCATCCGGATGTCTTCTTTAGAGAAGTGTCTATTCATGTTTTCTGCCCATTTCTTCACTGGGTTATTTGTTTTTCGGGTGTGGAGTTTGATGAGCTCTTTATAGATTTTGGATACTAGCCCTTTGTCCGATGTGTCATTTGCAAATATCTTTTCCCATTCCGTTGGTTGCCTTTTAGTTTTGTTGGTTGTTTCCTTTGCTGTGCAGAAGCTTTTTATCTTCATAAGGTCCCAGTAATTCACTTTTGCTTTTAATTCCCTTGCCTTTGGGGATGTGCCGAGTAAGAGATTGCTACGGCTGAGGTCAGAGAGGTCTTTTCCTGCTTTCTCCTCTAAGGTTTTGATGGTTTCCTGTCTCACATTCAGGTCCTTTATCCATTTTGAGTTTATTTTTGTGAATGGTGTGAGAAAGTGGTCTAGTTTCAGCCTTCTGCATGTTGCTGTCCAGTTCTCCCAGCACCATTTGTTAAAGAGACTGTCTTTTTTCCATTGGATGTTCTTTCCTGCTTTGTCAAAGATGAGTTGGCCATACGTTTGTGGGTCTAGTTCTGGGGTTTCTATTCTATTCCATTGGTCTATGTGTCTGTTTTTATGCCAATACCATGCTGTCTTGATGATGACAGCTTTGTAGTAGAGGCTAAAGACTGGGATTCTGATGCCTCCTGCTTTGGTCTTCTTCTTCAAAATTACTTTGGCTATTCGGGGCCTTTTGTGGTTCCATATGAATTTTAGGATTGCTTGTTCTAGTTTCGAGAAGAATGCTGGTGCAATTTTGATTGGGATTGCATTGAATGTGTAGATAGCTTTGGGTAGTATTGACATTTTGACAATATTTATTCTTCCAATCCATGAGCAGGGAATGTCTTTCCATTTCTTTATATCTTCTTCAATTACCTGCATAAGCTTTCTATAGTTTTCAGCATACAGATCTTTTACATCTTTGGTTAGATTTATTCCTAGGTATTTTATGCTTCTTGGTGCAATTGTGAATGGGATCAGTTTCTTCATTTGTCTTTCTGTTGCTTCATTGTTAGTGTATAAGAATGCAACTGATTTCTGCACATTGATTTTGTATCCTGCAACTTTGCTGAATTCATGTATCAGTTCTAGCAGACTTTTGGTGGAGTCTATCGGATTTTCCATGTATAATATCATGTCATCTGCAAAAAGCGAAAGCTTGACTTCATCTTTGCCAATTTTGATGCCTTTGATTTCCTTTTGTTGTCTGATTGCTGATGCTAGAACTTCCAGCACTATATTAAACAACAGCGGTGACAGTGGGCATCCCTGTCGTGTTCCTGATCTCAGGGAAAAAGCTCTCAGTTTTTCCCCGTTGAGGATGATGTTAGCTGTGGGCTTTTCATAAATGGCCTTTATGATCTTTAAGTATGTTCCTTCTATCCCGACTTTCTCAAGGGTTTTTATTAAGGAAGGGTGCTGGGTTTTGTCAAAGGCCTTTTCTGCATTGATTGACAGGATCATATGGTTCTTCTCTTTTTTTTTGTTAATGTGATGTATCACGTTGATCGATTTGCGAATGTTGAACCAGCCCTGCATCCCAGGAATGAATCCCACTTGATCATGGTGAATAATTCTTTTTATATGCTGTTGAATTCAATTTGCTAGTATCTTATTAAGAATTTTTGCATCCATATTCATCAGGGATATTGGCCTGTAGTTCTCTTTTTTTACTGGGTCTCTGTCTGGTTTAGGAATCAAAGTAATACTGGCTTCATAGAATGAGTCTGGAAGTTTTCCTTCCCTTTCTATTTCTTGGAATAGCTTGAGAAGGATAGGTATTATCTCTGCTTTAAATGTCTGGTAGAACTCCCCTGGGAAGCCATCTGGTCCTGGACACTTATTTGTTGGGAGATTTTTGATAACCGATTCAATTTCTTCGCTGGTGATGGGTCTGTTCAAGCTTTCTATTTCCTCCTGATTGAGTTTTGGAAGAGTGTGGGTGTTTAGAAATTTGTCCATTTCTTCCAGGTTGTCCAATTTGCTGGCATATAATTTTTCATAGTATTCGCTGATAATTGTTTGTATCTCTGAGGGATTGGTTGTAATCATTCCATTTTCATTCATGATTTTATCTATTTGGGTCATCTCCCTTTTCTTTTTGAGAAGCCTGGCTAGAGGTTTGTCAATTTTGTTTATTTTTTCAAAAAACCAACTCTTGGTTTCGTTGATCTGCTCTACAGTTTTTTTAGATTCTATATTGTTTATTTCTGCTCTGATCTTTATTATTTCTCTTCTTCTGCTGGGTTTAGGCTGCCTTTGCTGTTCTGCTTCTATTTCCTTTAGGTGTGCTGTTAGATTTTGTATTTGGGATTTTTCTTGTTTCTTGAGATAGGCCTGGATTGCAATGTATTTTCCTCTCAGGACTGCCTTCGCTGCATCCCAAAGCGTTTGGATTGTTGTATTTTCATTTTCGTTTGTTTCCATATATATTTTAATTTCTTCTCTAATTGCCTGGTTGACCCACTCATTCGTTAGTAGGGTGTTCTTTAACCTCCATGCTTTTGGAGGTTTTCCAGACTTTTTCCTGTGGTTGATTTCAAGCTTCATAGCATTGTGGTCTGAAAGTATGCATGGTATAATTTCAATTCTTGTAAACTTATGAAGGGCTGTTTTGTGACCCAGTATATGATCTATCTTGGAGAATGTTCCATGTGCACTCGAGAAGAAAGTATATTCTGTTGCTTTGGGATGCAGAGTTCTAAATATATCTGTCAAGTCCATCTGATCCAATGTATCATTCAGGGCCCTTGTTTCTTTATTGACTGTGTGTCTAGATGATCTATCCATTTCTGTAAGTGGGGTGTTAAAGTCCCCTGCAATGACCACATTCGTATCAATAAGGTTGCTTATGTTTATAAGTAATTGTTTTATATATCTGGGGGCTCGGGTATTTGGCGCATAGACATTTATAATAGTTAGCTCTTCCTGGTGGATAGACCCTGTGATTATTATATAATGCCCTTCTTCATCTCTTGTTACAGCCTTTAATTTAAAGTCTAGTTTGTCTGATATAAGTATGGCTACTCCAGCTTTCTTTTGGCTTCCAGTAGCATGATAAATAGTTCTCCATCCCCTCACTCTCAATCTAAAGGTGTCCTCAGATCTAAAATGAGTCTCTTGCAGACAGCAAATAGATGGGTCTTGTTTTTTTATCCATTCTGATACCCTATGTCTTTTAGTTGGCGCATTTAATCCATTTACATTCAGTGTTATTATAGAAAGATATGGGTTTAGAGTCATTGTGATGTCTGTATGTTTTATGCTTGTAGTGATGTCTCTGGTACTTTGTCTCACAGGATCCCCCTTAGGATCTCTTGTAGGGCCGGTTTCGTGGTGACAAATTCCTTCAGTTTTTGTTTGTTTGGGAAGACCTTTATCTCTCCTTCTATTCTAAATGACAGACTTGCTGGATAAAGGATTCTCGGCTGCATATTCTTTCTGTTTAGCACACTGTAGATATTGTGCCAAGCCTTTCTGGCCTGCCAAGTTTCAAAGGAGAGATCAGTCACGAGTCTTATAGGTCTCCCTTTATATGTGAGGGCACGTTTATCCCTTGCTGCTTTCAGAATTTTCTCTTTATCCTTGTATTTTGCCAGTTTCACTATGATATGTCGTGCAGAAGATCGATTCAAGTTACGTCTGAAGGGAGTTCTCTGTGCCTCTTGGATTTCAATGCCTTTTTCCTTCCCCAGTTCAGGGAAGTTCTCAGCTATAATTTGTTCAAGTACCCCTTCAGCACCTTTCCCTCTCTCTTCCTCCTCTGGGATACCAATTATGCGTATATTATTTTTTTTTAGTGTATCACTTAGTTCTCTAATTTTCCCCTCATACTCCTGGATTTTTTTATCTCTCTTTCTTTCAGCTTCCTCTTTCTCCATAACTTTATCTTCTAGTTCACCTATTCTCTCCTCTGCCTCTTCAAGCCGAGCCATCGTGGATTCCATTTTGTTTTGCATTTCGTTTAAAGCGTTTTTCAACTCCTCGTGACTGTTCCTTAGTCCCTCGATCTTTGTGGCAAGAGATTCTCTGCTGTCCTGTATACTGTTTTCAAGCCCAGCGATTAATTTTATGACTATTATTCTAAATTCACTTTCTGTTATATTATTTAAATCCTTTTTGATCAGTTCATTAGCTGTTGTTATTTCCTGGAGATTCTTCTGAGGGGAATTCTTCCGTTTGGTCATTTTGGAGAGTCCCTTGCGTGGTGAGGACCTGCAGTGCACTTCCCCTGTGCTGTGGTGTGTAACTGGAGTTAGTGGGCGGGGCCGCAGTCTGACCCGATGTCTGCCCCCAGCCCACTGCTGGGGCCACAGTCAGACTGGTGTGTGCCTTCTCTTCCCCTCTCCTAGGGGCGGGATTCACTGTGGGGTGGCGTGTCCCGTCTGGGCTACTTGCACCCTGCCAGGCTTGTGTTGCTGGGGATCTGGCGTATTAGCTGGGGTGGGTAGGCAAGGTGCACGGGGGGTGGAGGGGCAGGCTTAGCTCGCTTCTCCTTAGGTGATCCACTCCAGGAGGAGCCCTGTGGCAGCGGGAGGGAGTCAGATCCGCTGCCGGAGGTTTGGCTCCGCAGAAGCACAGAGTTGGGTGTTTGCGTGGAGCGAGCAAGTTCCCTGGCAGGAACTGGTTCCCTTTGGGATTTTGGCTGGGGGATGGGCGGGGGAGATGGCGCTGGCGAGCGCCTTTGTTCCCCGCCAAGCTGAGCTCTGCCGTCCGGGGGCTCAGCAGCTCTCCCTCCCTTTGTCCTCCAGCCTTCCCGCTTTCCGAGCAGAGCTGTTAACTTATGACCTCCCAGACGCTAAGTCGCGCTTGCTGTCGGAACACAGTCTGTCCGGCCCCTCCGCTTTTGCCAGCCAGACTCAGGGGCTCCGCTTGGCCGGCGAGCCGCCCCTCCCCCCGGCTCCCTCCCGCCAGTCCGTGGAGCGCGCACCGCCTCGCCGCCCTTCCTACCCTCTTCCGTGGGCCTCTAGTCTGCGCTTGACTCCGGAGACTCCCTTCTGCTAATCCTCTGGCGGTTTTCTGGGTTCTTTAGGCAGGTGTAGGTGGAATCTAAGTGATCGGCAGGACGCGCTGTGAGCCCCGCGTCCTCCTACGCCGCCATCTTCCCGAAAATCCAGAAAATTTTTTAATTTTATTATTTTTTTAAATTTTTAATGTGTATTTTTTGAGAGAGACAGTGTGTGAGTGGGGGAGGGGCAGGAAGAGAAGGGGAGACAGACTCTGAAGCAGGCTCCAGGCTCCAAGCTGTCAGCATAAAGAGCCTGATGTGGGTTCGAATCCGTGAGATCATGACCTGAGCTGAAGTCGGAAGCTTAATAGACTGAGCCACCCAGGCGCCCCTCAACATCTTTTAAATGTTTATTTGAGAGAAAGAGGAGAGAGTGTGAGTAGGGGAGGGGCAGAGGGAGAGAGAGAGAGAGACAGAGACAGAGAGAGAGAGAGAGAGAGAGAGAGAGAGAGAGAGAAAATCCCAAGTGGGCTACACACTGTTAGCACAGAGCCTGATGCGGGGCTCTGTCTCACAAATGTGAGATCATGAAATGAGCTGAAATCAAGAGTCTGCCACTCAACCGACTGAGCCACCCAGGCGCCCCTCAGCTCATTATTAAAGTTTGAGTAGAGATCATTATATGTGATGATTTAATGTCAAACTTTTCTCAGAAGGGTCACTGGCATTTGAATTTTATGAGAAACAAAATATGTGGAATTCATAGGTTTATATGTAATACTATTATTGTTTTATTGTATTGGCAATGGGCCAGAAAATAAAATATAATGACTTAGGTGACACAGAAATATCTCTGTTATGATCAAACTTTCTAGGGTGTGGTTTCAGGTGGAGTTGTCAAAAATTCTCATGTTTATGCATTTTGGAACTCCAGATGCAGATGGAAAACGGTGAAAATATTGTTTAAAAAAGTTCATAAAGGGTATTCCAGTTAATAACACTGCATAGTAGTTCACATAATAATCAATAACTTGTAACCACAAATCTCATTTTATTATTTCTCATGATTTTGCATATGAGGATTTGAGCAAGGATTCATCTAGATTTCTGGCCCATGAATGCTCATGAATTCAGATGGTATTTGGAGCTGAAATGGCAGAGGTTTGGGTGAAATAGATACATGCAGGCTGGGCATTTCTCGTTCTGTGTTGTCTTAGTTCTTCTCCATGGATTCTGTCCTCTCTTCTGTTTTGAATTTTTTTAGTGTAATTTATTTATTTATTTTTTTTATAAAAATGCTTTTATTCATTTACTGGGCCATCTTTGCAAAGTACACAATACCATTTACTTCAACCATTTCTTTTTTTTTTTTAATATATGAAATTTATTGTCAAACTGGTTTCCATACAACACCCAGTGCTCATCCCAAAAGGTGCCCTCCTCAATACCCATCACCCACCCTCCCCTCCCTCCCACCCCCCATCAACCCTCAGTTTGTTCTCAGTTTTTAACAGTCTCTTATGCTTTGGCTCTCTCCCTCTCTAACCTCTTTTTTTTTTTTTCTTCCCCTCCCCCATGGGTTTCTGTTAAGTTTCTCAGGATCTAGTGTAATTTATTTTTGAGAGAGACAGAGAGAATTTGAGCGTGAACATGAGCAGGGGAAGGGCAGAGAGAAAAGGAGACAGAGGATCCGAAGCAGTCTCTGAGCTCTCAGCACAGAGCCTGATGCAGGGGCTCAAACTCACAAACTGCAAAGTCATGACCTGAATTGAAGTCCGATGCTTAACCAGCCAAGCCACCCAGGTGCCCTTGTTTTGTATTTTCTTACAGCATAACCACTTTTCATGAGTGAGATTACTTACACCAAATGTCCGCAAATTACAGCACAAAGAAGATTGCCTCATAAAATGATAATACAGGATACAGTTAAATTTGAATTTCAAATGAACATGAATAGCTTTTTTTTTTTTTTGTATAAATATGTCCTGGACATTATTTGGGACCAAATTAAACTTTAAAGAAAAAAGTATTTATTATTTATCTGAAATTCAAAGTGCACTAGACACTCTGTATTTTTATTTACTACTTCTGGTAACCATTGACCAAATCTGGATGGTCTTCTGTTTTTATAAATAACGTTTATGTGGGACACAGCCAAACCAAATCACTTCAGTATTGTCTGTGGAAGCTTTCATGCTGTAAGGGCAGAGTTGAATAGTTGCAGCAGAGACCACATCCGTGGCAAAGTCTAAAATATTTACTATCTGACCTTTTATAGAACAAGGTTTGCCAGTCTCAGCCTTGTAAAGCAGCTTTCAAGTAAGAAAGGTCAAAGCTATATCTGCTTTCATAACTAAACTTGGGAGGTCTCATAGCTCACTTCTGGCATAGTCATAGCTGCCAAGATTAAGGTGAGAGGAATTAAACGCAGTTTGCAAAAGGGAAAGGGAAGTGTCCAGAAAGACATGACAGTAGATATTTTTGCAGCCATCTTGGAAAATACAAACTTCTACTTACTGGATTGTGACTTGTTTTCTTAAGACAGCACTCTGAAAACAAATGGGAACATTTCACAAACAAGAAAAGTAATTCTTTTTTTTTTTAAGATTTTATTTTTAAGAAATATTTACTCCCAATGTGGAGTTCTCACAATCCTGAGATCACGAGTCACGTGCTTTACCAACTGAGCCAGACAGGGACCCCAAGAAAAGTGATTTCTATTTGAAAGTTTTCCACCATAAAAATTTGAAGATGTGTAGATTAGAAATGTTTCTTATATAATTCATAGATAATAAAAAATATATAGTATTGCTTTTTAAATAAAGCCTTATCTTAAATTCACTTCCCAGGCAATTTTGCTTTAAAAGTAGAGAAGAGAGAGATGCATCCACAGACTTAGTGAAAATGTCAAGTTTTCACTAACGTAGGTTTCCTGACAATTCAAGTTTGCCTATTTAAGGAACACTAGTCACATCTTAACGTACTAAAAAATTTAGCTTGGGTTAATTCAGAATAATGTTTTTTTTCTTTTTTTATATTTCTCTAAAGTAATATGTATAAATTTAAACCCTCTTCAATCAAATTTAGGTCTTAATAAACCAACAATATGTTGAATGGCAGAAAATGCTAAAGTAACTATAAGATAATTTAGTTGATTTATAAAACCAGTGAAGATGTTAAGTCATAACATTTTAAATCACATAACAATATTGTTTCCATATGCATGTTTAACGCTTTGACTTAACCCAGATGCTTCTTGTTTTTCATCTTCATATAAACTCTGAACAGTGTGTATCTAAGATAAATATTCATATTAAGGATATGAAATGATCTCACTTTAATATTGTTTAATAAATACATGCACATAAAACAGATTAAACATTGAAATAATACAGAACTTGATGCATTGCTACATCATGATTAATAGTAAAAATTTTAAATAATTCATGCCCAGTTTTAAATATGCACCCTATGTGCTAAACACGAATATAGTAAGAATATAATTTGGGGCATTATAATTTATAACTGGTAACTGATATTGATTAACAATAGAAAAAAGAAAATGCTAAGATACAGATGTATGTGATTATCATTTTGATTCCTCAAGGCAACTTAACTGTATGGAAAATGATTGATTATCTTCAAGTAATACATAATCATCTACATTGTGTGCTTCTATTATGTCACTTGATTCATATATCTCTATATTTAAGTACAAAAGTAAAGATTCTAGTGTCAGTATCAATTACTCAACAAGTGCATATTAGCAATATATCCTTCAGAAATATCATTAAACTCTAACACAGATTAATTTTCTAGATACCTATAATTTTAAATTATAATTTTCTTAATTCTGTAAAATACAGAATTTGTAGTCAAGATTTTCATTTTTTTATCTCTTTTTGGCCATTTACAGATTATGTTCCATACACATTCATAAGACAGTATTACTGCTCTTACAGTATGTGACAATAATAGCTAATTACCATTATTCTATATAGGTAATATGCTAAACAATTTATATGCCATTAGAATATCTGTATAATATGGATTTTATTACAAAGTCTTTACTGCAGAAAGAGAAACGAAGTCTTATCCAACTTGTACATTTAGCAAGCTATGAGGCTAGTACTTGAATTTGTTCAATTTGGTTCCAAATCTTTGGCTCTTCCTTACTATTAAGAATTATCAAATACTGAATTAGTATTAAGAAAACAAACAAGAAGAACTAAGTCCTTGAACTCGCAAACTTCTTTCATTGTCTAGGTAACATTAGAGATAACATTAGTGAATAAATATGATAAATTGAATAATGAACAAAACCTTATGAGATTGCAAAGAGAAAAGGAATCACCTATATGACATTTGAACTATGTTTTTTTTAATACTAATAGCTTTTTCGCATTTATTTGGTTTGTGACTTATCTGCTTCCCTGAGTTATTTCTCTTTTTATTCTTTTTTTAAATATGAAGTTTATTGTCAAATTGGTTTCCATACAACACCCAGTGCTCATCCCAAAAGGTGCCCTCCTCAATACCCATCACCCACCCTCCCCTCCCTCCCACCCCCCATCAACCCTCAGTTTGTTCTCAGTTTTTAACAGTCTCTTATGCTTTGGCTCTCTCCCTCTCTAACCTTTTTTTTTTCTTCCCCTTCCCCATGGAATTCTGTTAAGTTTCTCAGGATCCACATAAGAGTGAAAACATATGGTATCTGTCTTTCTCTGTATGACTCATGGCCTTTTGTAGCAACATGGATGGAACTAAGTTTTAATAATTAGTATCCTTTCAACAAGTAGAAATATTTTCATAGAAGACATAACATGTACAAAGTCATAGAAGCATGACATATTTTATTGACCCCACACCTTTGCCTCTTTGCATCATTATTAGAGTATACCGACTAACATTCTGAGGTCATTTTTGTGATAGCATATGTAAAGCAATATTTAATTGTGCATTCCTCTTTCATTTTCAACTATTAAATTATTAAATTCTAGATACCAGGTTCTACATCTTAGTTATCATTTAACCTCTAACTTATAATTTAGTGCTTAGCTATAGCAGTGGTGCTCGAGAAATGCTTGTTTAATAAGTGAAAGAATTAACAATGGTGACTGACACATTTAAAATGCCTAGTTGGTATAATTACTATATTAAAATTTTACATTTAATTATTAAGGTAAGAGATCTGAGAAGGAGAGAGAAACATTTATGGAATCAGGATTCAGTTTTTAGTTAGATAAAAAGTTTCTGGATAACACAGTGTATTATAAAGTACTCTTCTAAATTTTACAAGAAGGGAATGAAGATAGAATGAGCAACTGACTGCACTCAAACCATATGTAGTGTATAGTTTCTTAACTCTCGTTGGTCCATAAATCCACTTTTCAAACTAATTAAAGGTTGTAGATCCATTCTTAGAGTAATGTTTGAATTGTATACAATACATAGGATTGCAAAGGAAGCAAGTTATTTTGTAATATGGTGATACATTTGTCAAGTAAGCTGGTTATGTTTTATTATGAATTTGTCTTTGTTAATTTATTAAATAACAAGTTCTTATAGCTGGCCTAATAATTATCCTTTCAAAATACCAATTAGTTTAAATGATATTTTTACATATCTACAAATTGTGCCCTTCATGATGGAAAGACAAAGCACAAAACAAAACAAAAACCACACGAAAAACAAACAAAAGAAAAAAAGAAACAACAACAACAACTCTTGCTTATTTCATCTAGGAAATTCAGTTTTACCAGAAATCCATGAACTTATTGGTACTATCTGTCAACAGTGGTCATAATTAAATTACATGGGACAAATGTGTTACAGAAAGCTGCAAAAATGACTCTAATTCTTCGTCAGCCCCCCTTGCCATATGGTTTTGAAGTCTCCACCTACTCTAATCATTGCCGTGAGCTTGTGACTTGCTTTGGTCAAGGGGTTTTTAGCAGATGTGATACAAATAAAGGCTTATGAAAACACAGGTACAATTGAATTTGCTCCTTTTTTGCACTTCTGCTATTGTCATAAATACATGCCCAGGTTAGTCCCACTAGCAGTGTAGATATGTGGGCTACCGATTATTTACTTCAGTAGGCCCAACTGAGGCCATCGTAAATCAGCAGACAGCTGGCCGAATCCCTATGTGTAAACTGACCCAGCCAAGGTCAGCAAAGCTGCCTCACAGACTTCTAGATGATCCCAAAAATATGAGTTATAAGCACTAATGCCATATGCTATCATCATTCTGGCAAGAAGACACTAATCCCATTCTGCACACTTCATTGCTGTTGTCTCAAAATGACAGATAGAATAAAATAGAATACCTTGATTGATTTGGAATATGTATATATATTATATGTGTGTGTGTATATGAAAACTTTTATACCTCTTAATGTTCATGAAATCTTATTGTGCACATAGTGATTAACAACTAATGAAGTCAATCCTGCACATAGTAAGGATTCAAATATATATATATTTCCTAATAAATTACAGAGTCATTTTCACTTAGGAACATATTTTAGAGTGCATATGAATTTAATGATGAACAAGGAACATCTCTATTAAACTTGATTAATCCCTTCTTTTGGAAAGAACTGGTATTACATTGTACACTGTGAAACAGCATATAGCAAAAAATAATAGCAGAAAGCCACTCATTTTCAAGGAGTTCAATATTTACAAAAGCTGTAAATAACATATAAAAACCACGTGAATCTAACATGTTTACTCACCTATTATCCTACTCACTGAGAAATAATTTCCCTTAATGTCCACAATTTATAATTATGCCTAACTTATAAATTACTTAAATGCACTGCAAATGTCCTGCTTGATTTTTAATTAACATCAAAAGCAGATTTCTACATGTTGTAGTCTAACATTTTAATTTTATTTTAGAAAGAAAGCCATTTAGCAGTAGCAAATAAAATATGCTGCATGCTAAGTCAAGAGTATCTGCTCTATATTTTTCAAAGAAATTGTTTTTCATCATCAAATCTGGGTATTATGCAAAAAGGAAACATGATTAAAATAGAATTGTACCCAGTGGCCCAAAGAGAAGAAGCCAGTCTGTCAGAAATACAAATACAAATTCAAAAGAACAAATTGAAGTTAAGAAAGGATAAAAAAAATTTGGCATTATATAAAGCAATCCCATGAGCGTATCAAATAGTTGGAATGCTAAGTTATTTCATCTACAAAAGAACTTTGAGAAAAAAAAAAAAACAGTAACTAAAATTTTGTCCTAGTCAGAGAGACCTAAGGAAATGGTTTAAATATTATTCAACAGAGTAAATTACTAAAATTGTGCATTTTTTTCATTCTTTTAAACTATTATTACTGTATTGACACCTTGAGTCATATACCTTTATTATGAAGACAAGAACGAAACTACAGTTGACCCTTGAGCATCACAAGTTTGAACTGTGCAGATCCACTTATACAGATTTTTTTTACAGTACAATACTGTAATGTATTTTCACTTCTTTAGGTTTTTCTTATTAATATTTTTAGCTTATTGTATTGTAAGAATATATTACATAATACATGTAAAATATAAAATATGTGTTAATCAATTTTATGTTTTTGGTAAGCCTTCCAGTTAACTGTAGACTATTAGTAGTAAAGATCTGGAGAGTAAAAAGTTACTGGAATTTTTTTTTTTAACGTTTATTTATTTTTGAGACAGAGAGAGACAGAGCGTGAACAGGGGAGGGGCAGAGAGAGAGTGAGACACAGAATCTGAAACAGGCTCCAGGCTCTGAGCTGTCAGCACAGAGCCCAACGCGGGGCTCAAACTCACAGACCATGAGATCATGACCTGAGCCAAAGTCGGACGCTTAACCAACCGAGCCACCCAGGCACTCTGGAGAGTAAAAAGTTATACTCTTTTTACTCTTGTTTGTTTGAAAGTCAGTGTCCCTAACCCCTGCATGTTCAAGAGTCACCTGTACAATGAGCCATTTGAATAAATTAGTAACTAAATTCACTCATTCATTAATTTCATAAATATTTCTTGAACACCTACTGTTTTCCAGGCCCTGTTCAAGTTTCTGGGGACAGAACAATCAATAAAATTGGTGATATATCTCCTCTCATGATACTCACTATTTAATGGGGAGAGACACAAAATAGTTTATAAGCAAAATGAGAAATAAATCTTTTGTCAGTTAAGTATAAATGCCTGAAAAATAAAAAATAGACAAGACTGAAGGTACAGAATGTAAAAGTTTATTTTATAAGAGATTATTACTTTATTAGTAATAATCACTCTGATGAAGTAAAATTTGAGTAGAGAATGAAGGATACAAAAATGGAAGTCATGTCCATATTTGGGTGTTATAGGTTGAATTTTGTCCCCAAAAACTTAGGCTGAAGTTCTGACCCTCTGAATGTGATCTTATTTGGAAACAATCTTTGTAGACACGATCAAATGAATGTGAAGTCATTAGGATAAGCCCTGAGCCAATCTGGCCAGTGTCCTTAGAAGAACAAGACTGTGGCACAAAGGCAAGAATGCCACATGACCATAGAGGCAGAGATTGAAGTGCTGCAGCTGCACACCAAGGAACCGCAACAATTGCTCACAAACAACTAGAATCGTAGAAAAGACAACGAAGTATGCTCCCCAAGAGTTTCAGAGAGAGCCTGGACCTGCTGATACTGTGATTTTGGACTTCTAGACTCTAAGTTGTGAGACAATAAATTGCTGTTGTGTTAAGTCACCCAGTTTGTGGTACTTTGTTATGGCAACGCTGGGAAGGAAACCAATACAGTAGAAGAAGATAATTACAAATTAAGGAAACATCAAGGGCAAGGGAGGGGCAAGTCATAAACATTCCAGCAGAAAGAAGAGTACAGCTCAGGTGGCAAAGGATACAGAGAGGGCTGATGAATTGAGAGCACTAATTCAATCAGTTTCTCTAATAACCAAAAGGTTACTTTGTAATTAAAAATGATCAATATTAGGGAAAAAATAACACTGTACTAAAAAAAAAAAAGCCATAAGCTGGTCTCTAAATTTCAGTGTTTCAATTATTAAATGTGATAAAATGAAAGAGGACTAGAAAATTTAAGAAAAAAAAAAAACTGTATAAAAGGAAAAATATTAAATCTGCAAATTAAAAGACATTATAAAATATTTTTCATTTGAGGTGCCTGGGTGGCTCAAGTTGGTTAAGGATCCGACTTCAGCTTAGGTCATGATTTCACAGTTCTGGAGTTCGAGCCCTGCTTTGGGCTCTGTGCTGATAGCTCAGAGCCTGGAACCTGTTTTGGATTCTCTGTCTCCCTCTCTCTCTGCCCCTCCCCTGTTTGTGCTCTGTCTCTCTCTCAAGAATAAATGTAAAAAAATTATAAATAAAATATTTTGCAATAAAATTAAATAAAAAACTAAAATATTATATATGACAAAATGAATACATTTTACTAAAGGAAATTATAAAGTTAAAAGAACATATACTGTCCACTTGAGGTAGAGAAAACTGATACCCAGTTTTCCTTTGTTTCCTAGGCATATGACAAGTGTAAATTGGTCCAAAGTTTAAGCAAGTGACCCAAACAAGGCAAAACAAAACCAATCATTAATATATATTTTTAAAATCTAAACCATGGTATGAAATTCATCCCCTCTTTGTTAGAAAAGCTCTGGGAAAAAAAAAATTAAACACTTTCTGACCTTAATTCATTCCTTAAGTTCATTTCCTGCTTTATTTTTCTTACTAGCATGTGTCACTTATTTGTTTTGTATATTATCCGCTCACTGAATGGAGGAGGGAGGGGTTTTAGCCATCTTGTTCATTGTTGTATTCTCCAGTGCTGGAAGAAATTCTCTACTAGTGCTAGTAAGAGAATCTTAGCAAGTATGTTTTAAAAGAATTCATGTTATGGGGTGCCTGGGTGGCTCAGTCAGGTGAGTTTCCTACTCTTGGTTCTGGCTCAGGTCATGATCTCTTGGTTTTGAAAGTTTGAGCCCTGCATCTGGCACAGCGTGGAGCCTGCTTAGGATTTTTTTTCTCTCTCTCTCTACTCCTCCCCCACTCATGCTGTCTCTTTCAAAATACATAAATACACTTAAAAAAACCCTCATAACCTGCATTGTGTGTGTGCATGTATTAACATGTATGTAAGGGAATATATCTAGTTAGATGTTACGAATGCACAGAAAATAGTAATAATAATTTCCCTAGATATTATTTGTCTCTAGATATTGTTACCTATAGAAATTATACCCATTCCCTTCTTTTAGGGAAAGAAATGAATCTACAAGATATTGCAATAAAATTACATTTATAACGAACACTTACTACCTTAACACAAAACTTTTCAGTCATAATATTTTGGAAGTTTCTGTAGAATTAGATTAGATGAAACTTTCCAAAATCTTTATGTGCACAGAGTAGGAAATATTATTGCATATTCCATTGGGAATGGTGACACTGCTGGGTTAATAGGAATCATAAGGGCATATTAATTTTGAAAATTTATAGGCTGTGAACATTTCATATCTACCTTTCTTTGGACTTCTCTTAATAGAACTCCATTTATAGCTTAGAATTGTTTTTCGATTTTTTGCAGTATTTTCCCCAGCAAATAGCTGTTCTGCCCTATTTTCCTATTACTGTTTTTGTAATCATCACATAAGTATGAAAAACATAAAAATTTAGGGAAATAATTGACAGGAATTATTTTTATTCAAAACAAATTCCAAGGGGGCCATTAAAGGAGTTGAAATTATTTTAGAATACTACAAAATAAAATAAGCAAAGGAATATTTTGCAAAAATTGTTTAATTTGGATACTATATTTCCTTATATATCCCTTTTCTTGAATATAGCTTATTTCTTGAATTTTCCAACTTCTATATTAAACCTTATAAAAATAAAATTTTGAGTTAGGTAATTTAAATGATTACATTTACCATTCACTTTAGTATGTATTGCTTAAAAGCTTGAGGGGGGACTATTACAAGATTTCCATACTAGGGAAAAACACAGGTTTCCAAACATCAGAAAGATCTAAAGGAGCACTCAGAGTAGATTCTATAGTAAAGTACTAATTGTTTTGTTGTCTTTATATAATGATCTTCCTTAAGAAACTGTGTTTTAGCATGTTGATAATTTAAATGTTGTAGCCATATTAGAAGATAAAAAACTTGTTTGCCTACAGAAACAATATCATACTTCATCAAGAAAAGGAACATGTCTGTGACTAGTTGCTGAAGATTCATAGATTTAGGAATATGACTTTAGCTGTTTTTATGGAATTTTTTTCCTCCTCTCAGACTCCTCATATTTTAAATGTCAACCAATTCTAGAGGCTGGTAGTCCAAGATCAGGATGTCAGGGCGCCTGGTTTTTCTGTGAGAGTCTCTTTCCTCGTTGACAGAAAGGGACCTTATGGAATACTCACATGACAGAGAAAGAGAGAGCATGTGCACAAGCTCTTTAATCTTTTCTTCTAATGGCTCTAATCCCATTATAGGGTCTCAACTCTCTTGACCTCAGATAAACCTAGTTCCCTCCTAAGGGCCGCAGCTCCAAATATCTCCACGCTGGACACCAGGGCTTCAATATAAGAATTTGGGGTGGACATAAACATTCTATTGATACCAGTAAGTCAGCTCCATTGTCACCCACCATTTCTAATTGTTATAGTTTTATTATCCACTCAAGGACATCTATATAAGGATATCTTAGTTGCTTCCAGGTTTTGATGATTAAGAATAAACCTGCTGTATGCATTTGCAGTTAGGTTTTTGTGTGTACATAATTTTAAAAATCATTTTGATGAATAACAGCAAGATAGCTGAGTTGTTTGGTAAGCATATATGCAGGAACATACTAACCAGCAGACTTGTGTTGCTCAGTCTTTGAACATTCCCAGTAAGGGTCTGTTTTCATAACTGTACCTTGCCTTGCTTCTATAAAAGGGTGGCAGTCTCCTTATGTGTGCATCTCCCGGGAGCTTCCCACTCTCACTTCAGCCTATACTTAGCCTCCAGCAATTTCTTATAATTTCTAGTTTAATGACCTTACCAGTCTGACAGTTCTGTCCTGGGACTCAAATTTTTAATTTCTGTGTCTGCCTGCCAGCGTCTGTCTTTCCATATTTGGAAGACTGTCCTGTGAACACATTCTCTTAGGTTTCACTAAAAAAGGCCAATACTTAGATGCCTGTTGTGTTTTTGTTTGTTTGTTTGTTTTCCATGCAAGGATGGGGGCTTGTTTTGTTTTTTCTTTTCCTTTTTCTTATGCTTATGCAGAAACCAGAAGCCTTTTTACTCTTTGATCATAACTAACTGCCTCTCTGCAATGATTACAGATAGAACCCTCAAAGATTAGCCTTCTCTCAAGAAAAGGGATGATAAATTAAGTGGTCTGATAAAAATCAGAATATGCTTACTCATGTAGCAGGGCTTGGTCTGGAAAGGACATGAAAGATCTTTCGGAGTGATAAAAATTTTCAATGTCTTGATTTGGGTGGTATTAACACAGAATGTGGCTGTTTTCACGTACCCTCAAGGTTTGTATACTTTTTATAAACTATGCCTCGATAAAAGTAATTTTAAACCAAATATAGAACTAATTTTATTTCTTAATCATTAGTTATTCTGTGTCTCTCTTCAAATACTGCATCTCCACTATGCTAAATTATGCAGAAGCAGCCTTATGAAAGTAAGTCATGATTATTAGATAGCAACTTTTTGTGAAGGAAATGGCATTGTCTCTCATTCTGTAACCCTAAATCAGAGGTACTAAGCTGGGAGAGCAAAACATGGATTGTTTTCTTCTCCTGCTACCGATTAGGGCAGGACACAACCTGCTGAATGCATGCAGCTGCCCTGATTAATGAGGAGGAGAAGGAGGGTAACATAAAATCTAACATTAAGAACACAGGGTGCCTGGGTGGCTCCGTCAGTTAAAGATCTGACTCTTGATTCAGCTCTGATCATGATCTTACAGTTCCTGAGTTCAAGCCCCACGCCTCGCTGTGGGCTGATAGCACAGAGCCTACTTGAGATTCTCTCCTTCTATGTCCCTCCCTCCCTCTCTCAAAATAAATAAATAAATATTTAAAAAAAAGAAGAAGAATACTAGACAATTGGGAGTGCCTGGGTGATTCAGTCGCTTAAGTGTCCTGCTTTTGATTTTGGCTCAGGTCGTGGTCTCACAGTCTAGAGATCCAGACCCACATTGCACACTCTGTACTGAGCATGGCGCCTGCTTGGAATTCTCTGTGTCTCCCTCTCTCTCTGCCCCTCCCCAACTCGTGTGTGTGCATGTGGGCACTCTCTCTTTCTCTCAAAATAAATAAATAAACATTAAAAACATGAATAGACAAGATAGAAAACTAGTACGTGCTACACCCAGTCTGTAGAGCCCTTCTCTATTAATACATCAGTAATGTCAAATATTTTCATATTTGCTTTATTATAAATTATTATTCTTATGATTAAAGGAATTCTGAAGCTCTGTTTGGATATTCAAAAGGGGAAATACTATGTACTATTATACTCAGGGTCGGTGGAGATGTCTCCGTGAGGCACATAGTTGCTGACATATACTATAGACAGGCTTTTTACCTGTTCAATGTACTTAAACCTGGTATCTGTGCCCTGGGCAGTGTCCTCTATTTTCATTTAAAATACCTTTGAATGGAGAATATATTCACATGACTAACAAAATAATCTATAAATTTAAATGCCCCCTTTCACTGATAATCTTTTTTTTTTTTTTTTTTTGTATTCTTGCAGTATTAATGTTTCTGGAAGCATAGAAATAACTCCTTATCTTTACTTTTTAAAAACTTTTTATTTAGGGGGGTTGTCCGGGTGGCTCAGTCAGTTAAGCATCCAACTTCGGCTCAGGTCATGATCTCACGGTTTGTGGGTATGAGCCCCACATTGGACTCTGTGCTGACAGCTCAGAGCTGAAGCCTGCTTCGGATTCTGTGTCTCCCCACTCTCTCATCTCACACTTGGTCTCTCTCTCTCAAAAATAAACATTAAAAAGTTAAAAAAAAAGTTTTTATTTAGGGATGCCTGGGTGGCTTAGTCTGTTAAGCGTCTGACTTTGTCTCAGGTCATGATCTCAAAGTTTGTGGGGTTGAGCCCTGTGTCCGGTACTGTGCTGACAGCTTGGAGCCTGGAGCCTGCTTCAGATTCTGTGTCTCCCTCCGTCTCTGCCCTTTCCCTGCTCGTGCTCATTGTCTGTCTGTCTGTCTATCTGTCTGTCTCTCTCTCTCTCTAAAAAATAAATAAACATTTTAAAAAAGTTTTTATTTAAATTCCTGTTAGTTAACATGCAGTGTAATATTAATTTCAGGTGTATAATTTAGTGATTCAACACTTAAAACACACGGTGGTCATCACAATAAGTGAACACCATAATCCCCATCACTTGTTTTTAGTAAAGGAGGTAGGACACCTGACACTGTTTCCCACATAGTTGTTTAACAGTCTATCTTGGAGAAAATTCAGTATCTTCTATAGTGTGTCCTTATACTTTTCTTTTGCAGTGCATGTTACTACTTTTGTGGATATACCACAATTTATTTAATCACTTCTCTATTACTACATATTTGGGTTCTGAGAATATTTTGCTGTTTCAGACAAGGTTAAAATGAATAAACTAGTACATGTATCATTTCACTTGTATAAGAAATTCCATAAGATAAATCCCCAGACATAAAGTTGCTGGGAGAAGTTGTATATACCTGTGTAATTTTATATATACTGCCAATTCCCCTCCAGGAAGTTTGTGCCAATTTACACTCTCAGCAGTAATATATGAGATATACTATTTTGTAGTCTCACAAAAAGAGGATGTTATCACCATTGAATTTTCAGGTTGATGAATGAGCTATTGTGTGATAGAGTAGTTAGCATTATTTTTTATTGAAGTTCAATTTACACGTAGTAAAATGCATAGATCTTAAGTGTACAGCTTGTAGAGTTTATATATATACATATGTATGAATTTTCACATATGTTCACCATGTGAACACCACCCTTGTCAAGATATAATACAGTCCCAGCATCCTGGAAGGCTCCTTGAGGCTACTTTCCAGCTGTACAGCTTTAAGGACAGCCACTGTTCTGACTTCTACCATTTTGCACTTAATATAAATCGAATATAATAAGGTTAGTGTTGTGATACATCTGGCTGTTACCCTCAGTATTATGTCTGTGATATTTATTCATAGAATTGTGTATACAAACTTTTCATTTATTTTCAATACTGTGGTATCCCATTGCATGAACATGTCACAGTTTATTTATCTAGTTAATGAATAAATAATGCTTGAAGCAGTTCCCATTCTTTGCTTTTAAAAAAAAATCTCCTAGACATGCTTTATCTATGTAGACCCCACAATATTTAATATGTTGATTTTCATAACCATTACATTGAAAACATTTGCTCACTCATATTTGATTTCTTCTTTTACCCATAGGTTATGTAGATTTGTGTAGCTCAGTTTCTAAACCATTGGAGATTTTCCAGTTAGTGTTCTAATTTGCATTCTAGTGCGATTGTACATATTAAGAAAACATACACAGAGGTGATTTCAAGGTTTTGATATTGGTTACTACAGGTTTTATATTCGAACATGTTAATTTCAACATGCATTTGAAAAGAATATATTTTGCAGATGTTGGATATGGTATTCCACATATCTCAAATACATCAGCACTTAACCATGTTATGTAAATTTCTATGTTTTTATTGATCTTTTTGTTTGCGTGTTTTATCAGTTTTTAAAAGAGGTATGTTAAAATACTTACTGTGGATTTTTCTTTCCCGAGCATTTGTTCTGTCAAGCCTTCCTTTTTTTTTTTTTTTTTTTAAAATACTCTTATTAGGTATATAATCTTTAGGATTATTACATCTTTTTATACAAGAAATATTTTGAATCAAAATAATACATCTCGTTACCACCCGTATTTTTTGGCCTTAAATTTTATCTAATATTTAGATAGCCATCTTTGCCACCTTTTAATGTTTGCATACAAAATCTTTTTTTGAATATTTATTTTCAGGCTTTCTGCATCCTAATGTATGTGGGTGTGTTGTATAAATTCTATGTGTGTTTATAAAGAGCAGTAAATGTAGTTTAGTTTTTCATTACTATAGTCTGAAAATGTATGCATTTTAGAAAGAGTTTAGAAAATTTGCATTTAATATATCTTCTGATAGATTTATATTTAAATTTATTGTCTTGCTGTTTGTTTTCTAAATTTCCAATATGATTTTTGTTATTTTATTTTTCTTTTCCTATTTGCTTCATAGTAATAATATTTATTTCTATTATTATATTTTAATTCTCATTTTTTTCTGTGTACATTGAATGTAATTATTTTAATGTGTGCCCTGGAATATTTTATTTATTTGATTAGGAATGGGCTTAACAATATTTTCATAGGTTTACGATATTCACCCTTTTTTTTTTTTTTTATGTGTGAACTGTTCATATCCTTCAGCCATTTTGGGGTTAACTTGTAGACTATTTCTTTTCTTTCTCAAGTTTTTATTTAAACTCGTTTTAGCTAACATATATGGTAAAATTGGTTTCACGTGTAGAATTTAGTGATTCATCACTACATGTAGCTTACATATAACATCACTTACATGTAACTTATGCTCATCACAAGTGCCCTCCCTAATACCCATCACTCATTTAGCCCATCCCCCACCCACTCCCTCCATTAGCCTTTACTTTGTTCTCTGTAGTTAAGTCTCCTATGGTTTGATTCCCTCCGTTTTTTTTTTACTTCCCATATGTTCATCCGTTTTGTTACTTAAGTTCCACATATGAGTGAAATCATATAGTATTTTCCCTTCTCTGACTGGATTATTTCACTTAACATAACATACTCTAGCTCCATCTACATCATTCTTTTTGGTGGGTGAGTAATATTCCACTGTATATGTATTATATATACATATTATATATATAATATGGGCTCTTTCCATAGTTTGGCTATTTTTGATAATGCTGCTATAAACATCGGGATCCATATGCCTTTTTAAATCAGTATTTTTGTATCCTTTGGGTGGATACCTCATAGTGCAATTGCTAGATAGTAGGGTAGTTCTATTTTTAACTTTTTGAGGAACCTCCATTCTGCAGAATTGCTGTACCAGTTTGCATTCCCACCAACAGTGTAAGAGGAGAGGATTCCCCTTTCCCTGCATCATTGCTAGCACCTGGTGTCTCTTGTGTTGTTAATCTAAGCCATTCTGACAGGGGTGTGCAGTGGTATCTCATTGTTTTGATTTGCATTTCCCTGACAACAATGATTGATGTTGAGCATCTTTTCATGTGTCTGTTAACCATCTGAATATCTTCTTTGGAAAAAGGTCTATTCATGTTTTCTGCTCATTTCTTAACAGGCTCGTTTATTTTTGGGGTGTTGAGTTTGAGTTCTTCATAGATTTTGGATACCAACCTTTTATCAGATATATCATATCTTCTCTCATTGCTTGTCTTTTAGTTTATTGTTTCCTTCCCTGAACAGAAGGACTTTATCAATACTTCATGTTTGCTTTTGTTCCCCTTGCCTCAGGAGACAGTCTAGTAAAGAAGTTGCTCCAAGTGAAATGGATTGTGCCTCTGTTCCCCTCTAGGATTTTGGTGGTTTCCTGTCTAACATTCAAGTCTTTCATCCATTTTGAATTTATTTTTGTGGTTGGTGTAAGAAAGTGGCCCAATTTCATTCTTCTGCATGTTGCTGTCCAGTTTTCCCAACACCATTTGTTGAAGAGACTTTTTCCCATTGCTATTCATTCCTGCTATCTTTAAGATTAGTTGACCAAATAGATGTGGGTCAATTTCTGGGTTTTCTATTCTGTTCCATTGATCTATGTGTCTGTTTTTGTGCTAGTAACATACTTTCCTGATGACTGTATCTCTGTACCATAATTTGAAGTCTGGAATCCTGATGCCTTCAGATTTACTTTTCCTTTTCAAGATTGCTTTGGCTATTGGAAGTCTTTTGTGGTTCCATACAAATTTTAGGATAGTTTGGTCTAGCTCTGTGAAAAATGCTCTTGGTGTTTTGATAGGGACTGCATTAAATGTGTAGTTTTTTGGGGGTAGCATAGAAATTTTAACAATGTTTGTTCTTCCATCCATGAGCACAGAATGTTTTTCCATTTCTTTGTGTCCTCTTCAATTTCTTTCATAAGTGTTCTATAGTTTTCAGGTACAGATATTTATCTTGTTGGTTAGATTTATTCCTAGGTATCATATTGTTTTGGGTGCAGTTGTAAATGGGATCGATTCCTTGTTTTTATTTTCTGCTGCTTCATTATTGGTTTATGGAAATGCAACAGATTTCTATAATTGATTTTGCATCTTGAAACTTTGCTGAATTTATGTATTAGTTCTAGCAATCTTTTTGGTTGCGTCTTTTGCGTTTTCTACATAGAGTTGAATCATGTCATCTGCAAATAGTGAAAGTCTGACTTCTTCCTTGATGATTTGGATGCCTTTTATTTCTTTTTGATGTCTGATTGCTGAGGCTAGGACTTCCAGTACTATGTTAAATAACAGTGTGAGTGGACATGTGTGTGTGAGTGGACATCCCTGTCTTGTTCCTGATCATAAAGGAAAAACTTTCAGTTTTTCCTCATTGAAGATAATAGAAGATATTTGTCTTTCATATATGGCCTTTATGATGTTCAAGTATGTTCCCTCTAGCCCTACTATGTTGAGGATTTTCCTCAAGAATTGATGCTCTATTTTGTCAAATGCTTTTTTTTTAAATACATTGACAGGATTGTATGATAGTTATCACTTCTTTTATTAATGTGCTTATTATGTTGATTGATTTGTGAACATTGAACCACCCCTGGAGCTCAGGAATAAAACCTAGTTGATCATGGTGAATAATTCTTTTAAAGTAATGTTGGATTCAATTTACTAGTATCTTGTTGAGAATTTTTGCATGTATGTTCGTCAGGGATATTGGCCTGTATTTCTTTTTTTTTACTGGGGTCTTTGTCTGTTTTTGGAGTCAAGGCAATGCTGGCCTTGTAGAATAAATTTGGAAGTTATCCTTCCACTTCTATGTTTTGGAACAGTTTGAGAAAAATAGGTATTAACTCTTCTTTAACTTCCTGGTAGAATTTTTTTCGGAAGCTATCTGACCTTGGTCTTTTGTTGGGAGGGTTTTGATTACTGATCGAATTTCTTTGCTGTTTATGGGTCTGTTCAAATTTTCTATTTGTTCTTGTTTCAGTTTTGGTAGTTTGTATGTTTCTAGGAATTTATCCATTTCTTCCAGATTGCCCAATTTGTTGGCATAAAATGCTTTATAATATTCTCTTATAATTGTTTGTATTTCTGTGGTGTTGGTTCTGATCCCTTCTTTTTCATTCGTGATTTATTTATTTGGGTCATTTCTCTTTTCTTTTTGATAAGTCTGGCTGGGGGTTATAAATTTTATTAATTCTTTCAGAGAACCAGCTTTTAGTTTCTTTGATCTGTTCTACTGTGGTTTTTTTGTTTGTTTGTTTGTTTGTTTGTTTGTTTCTGTATCTTTTATTTCTTCTCTAATCTGTATTTCCCTTCTTCTGCTGGCTTTGGCTTTATTTGCTGTTTTTTGTTTTTGTTTCATTTTGTTTTCTAATTCCTATAGGTGTAATGTTATTAGTTTGTGTATTTGAGATTTTTTTTTGCTTCTTGATGTAGATCTGTACTTCCCTTTAGGACTGCTTTGATGCATTCCAAAGGTTTTGGACTATCATGTTTTCATTATCACTTGTTCCCATGTAGTTTTCATTTCTTCTTCAATTTACTGGTTAATCATTCATTTTTAGTATGAAGTTCTTTAAGCTCCATGTATTTGCATTCTTTCTAAATTTTTTCTTGTGGTTGACTTCATTTCATAGTGTTGTGGTATGATATGCATGGTATGATCTCAATATTTTTGTAATGGTTGAGGGCTGAATTATGACCCAGTGTGTGATGTCTTCTGGAGAATGTTCCATTTGCACTCAAATAGAATGTGGGAGTGCTTAAGTGGCTCAGTCGTTTAAGTGTCTGACTTTGACTCAGGTCATGGTCTCAAGTTCTTGAGTTCAAGCCCCACATCGGGCTCACTGCTGTCAGCACAGAACCTGATTTGGTTCCTCTTCCCCCCTCTCTTTCCACCTCTCCCCTGCTCATGCTCTCTCTCTTTCTCTCAAAAATAAATAAACATTAAAAATAATTTGAAAGAATGTGTATTCTGCTGCTTTAGGATGAAATGTTCTGTATATAATTGTTACATCCATCTGATCCAGTGTATCATTCATAGTCATTGTTTCCTTGTTGATTTTCTGCTTAAATGATCTTTCTATTACTGTGAGTGGGGTGTTAAAGTCCCTTGCTATTATTATATTATCAATGAATTTCTTTATGTTCATTATTAATTGATTTATATATTTCGGTTCTTCAAGTTAGGGCCATAAATATTTACAATTATTAGATTTTCATGATGGATAGACCCCTTTATTATGTTATCATGCCCTTCTTCATTTCTTGTTACAGTCTTTGGTTTAAAATCTAGTTTTTATGGTATAAGTATGGATACTCTGTCTTCTTTTTGAGGTCCATTATCATGACAGATGGGTCTCCATGCCCTCACTTTCAATGTGCATTTGAGACTCTCTCTTTAAATTTTTGTAAAATATCTTTATCAAGGGCACAAAACCTTTTGCCATGATATTAGTCCTTAGAGAAATGTTTTTTATCCTTGCAGTTTTTGTAATTGAATTTTTAAATTTTATAGAGAAGTATAAATTTGCATGTAGTTATAAATTATAATACAAGATGCTCTCATATACCCTTTATCCTGTTTCCCTAATGGTAACATCTTGCAAAACTAAATACCATATCATAACCAGAATATTTACTTTGATATATCCACACACTTTATTTAGATTTCCTTAGTTTAACATATACTTGTGTGTGTGTGTGTGTGTGTGTGTGTGTGTGTGTGTCTGTCTGTCTGTCTTGTTTTATGCAATTTTATCACATTTCTAGATTCAGGTATGTACCACTACAGTCAAGATACTGCAGGTGTGCCTGGGTGGCTCAGTCGAATAAGCGTCCAACTTCGGCTCAGGTCATGATCTCACGGTTTGTGAGTTCGAGCCCCACATCTGGCTCTGTGCTGACAGCTTGGAGCCTGGAGCCTGCTTCGGATTCTGTGTCTCCCTCTCTCTCTGCCCCTTTCTGACTCCCACTCTCTCTAAAATACGTAAAGCATTTTTAAAAATTTAAAAAAAGATACTGCAAACTTCTATCACTACAAAGATCCCTCCTATATTGTTTTTATAACCACACAAAATAATCGTGTTATTCATTTAAGTTTTTGAATGTCCATTGCATTTTCTCTTTCTTTCTTTCTTTCTTTCTTTCCCTCTGTCTCTCGCATCTCCATCTCCATCTTTGTATCTCTCTTTCTGTCTCTTCTATTTTTTGCTAAAGAGAATTTCATAGTATATATGATTTTTACCATAGGTTGTATAACCATTCTTTCATTAAAAGACAACTACGTTGTTACCAGTTTTTGCCTATTATAAATAAAACTGCTATGTACATCCATGGACAGGTTTTGTGTATTTTTTTATTCTCTGGGATAAATACTTAAGTGTGCAATCATTGAGTCATGAAGTAACTATCTTTATTTTTATAAGGAACTTCCGAATTGTTTTCTGGAGTAGCAGTACATTTTACATTCTCAGCGATGCACAAGTGATCTGTTTTCTCCTCATTCTTACTGCATTTAGTGCTGTCATTATTTAGTATTGGCACTGAAGAGAATCAAGGCAAAAGGTACTTATGTGGTATTTTGGAAATGAGTGGGGTCTATAAAAATAAAAGCATAAGGAATCATATATAACAATTAGAGTCTAGTTGATAAAGTTGTCTTCACCAGGGGTATGAGTTAACAGTTCTGCATCAATTGTGTGTGATTTTTTAAATTAAACAAATAAACGAATAGTCCATAGGATTCTCGCTGTTAAAGTGGGATGGAATAGACATAAGCAAGGGAAGGAGGCCAAAGTGATCTGTATGGTAATGGATTAGAGTAGATGACATCATTTTGTCAGGTATAGCTTAATATAGTTACCGATGACCACATATAAAAATACTTACGTGTTATATACATATATGGGATAGTATACACACATATTTTTTGTCTGTCAGCTGAAAAAAGTCAAAGAAGCAATGCTATCCCAAGAGCAAACAACTAACACTCAGAATATGGCCTAATACCATTCCCCAATAAAGGAAATCAGGGATCCCTGGAGAAATGGCTGGTTCTAGCACTGGGGCAGGAAACATACAAGATAAGCCTGGCACATCTTATGCCACAAAGAAAAGCAATACTCAAAGAAAATTTACGAGGATGGGTGTATGTCAAAGAGACATAGAAGCCAAATGAAAGCAACTGCAATGGCCAAAGCCAGAAATAGTTTAAGCAACAAAATAAATATAGTAGAACCTCAGCCAGGTGATCAAAAATTCACAAGTCACACTCAAACTCTCTTTTTGTGTGTGCATGGAAAGGCATCCTTGAAAGAATATTAGAATAAAACAATAGTAGCACATTTCTGCGCAAGCGAAAATAGCATTTTTTTTTTTTTTGGAATAATATCCTTCCAAATTTACCTGATAAAATTGACTTGATGGCTTTTTACAATGTACCACTAATGTAATTACTATACTCTTTGTAAATATACAATGCCACCAAAATCATACCGGTGAAGAAGACCTATTAAAAACTTTCTACTTTCACCTTTAATCTACCCCAACCTATAGGAGCAGGGATTGTATTAGTGTTCTTGGCAATAAGGCTTGCTTTTTTTTTTTTTTTTTTTTTTTGAGAGAATGAGAGGCAGAGAGATAGGGTGAGAGAGAACCTTAAGAACCACACTGGAGCCTGACTCAAGGCTCTATCTCATGACTATGAGACCATGATCTGAGCCAAAATCAAGAGTCTGGACACTTAACCAGCGAGCTGAGCCACCCAGGTGCCCCAAACAATAAGGCTTTTAAAGTATCTTTAAATTTTGAAGAATATACCTTTAGTAGATAAATCCAGCAGAAATCTTGAAATAATATATTCTATAATACTAGGTAACTTTATATATTTTAGAAGAAGTTTATTCTTATTTTAAATCAGTAGGCTCCATGTCCAACATGGGGCTTGAACTCATAACAGTGAGATCAAAATTTGTGTGCTCTACCTCCTGAGCCACTCAGGCGCCTTTATGTGAAGTTTATTCTTGAACAAAATAAATTATCATATATATAAGAAACCAAGGTTTAAAAGTCCAGGAGAATCTTTATAGCAGTTTTAAGCATAAGTAAATTGGAGAAAGCACTCCAATTTGCTTTAAGGATCATATAGCAATTGCCTTCATTCCACTAGAGAAACTTTGAGGTCCTTTTAGAGAGATTGAAAGTCTAATAGAAAATATCCACTCAAAGTCAAATAGCCCTTTATTATCTGCTAGCAGCTTAAGAAAGACTATGGTTTAATCAATCAAATACTTTGTACCTATAAATCCATACAAGTACATTAAACCAATATAATCAAAATTCAGATTGCTCTATAAAAGTTGTGTCAGTAGGCTCTACAGACTGGGTTCTCAGTCTTTGATTCACAGGCCAACCAGGAGCCCTAGGATAAAAGAAAAATCCTCCTTAAATGCTATATGCTATTAGACAACTAATAATATGTACCCTAACTTTTAAATTTCTATTTCCTTTTTATTCTTTTGTAATAAAACGTAGCACTCATGCATATGCAAATGAGCAGAGTAATCCCTCTTATTTTTAACCAGTCTGAATAAATTGAGCAGGGTAATTTTCATACAATGCATACCCACCAACTTCAAAAACATGGAAGTCAAGGTGATTGTCAAAGGTAGAAGTCTAACAACAGAAGCAACAAAAATTCAAAGAAAATAGTTAATCCATAAAATAGTTCAGTTACACCAACAAATTATGTCTTGCAGAATACTTACAACATTTCACTATATGTGAACGTGTGTCATATATGACGCTAAGACACCTGCATTGGCTTCTTTGACTCAAGTGTCACCCAGGCCAAAGTCTAAAAGACCGATTCCATTATTAGCTGATAACTGGTTCTCTTGTAATAATACAGCAAAATAATGCTTTGCTACCCATGCTATACATGCTACCCGTGTAGACTGGTATATTTTCCTATTACATTTTGAGATAGATAAAAGGAAAAAACAACAGAACATGTTAAGAGGTAAGGAGAGATAAGTTAGATCTATTTTAATTAACATGTTTAATGAAGGATCCTCAGGAAATTTGGTAAAGGGCCATGTAGATATCTTTGACAGCATTTATATCAGATCAACAAGTGCAAAGGCTGTGACCATGGGTGTTGTTTTAAGAAGAATCAAGTAGATCAGTGAATATGAAGAGAATGAGCAAGGGGTAGAGTGGTACAAGATAACCCATGTCATATAACTAGTACTTTGGATTTTACTCTGACTTCAGAAGGAACCCATTGGCGCTTTTTGAGCAGTGGACTTAATGATATAATATGTTTAAAAATAAAAAAGCTATTTTGAATGCACTGTGAAAAATGTTTCTGCTTGCTCTGTCTTTGCCCCTCTCTCTCTGTCTCTCTCTCTCTGTATATAAATATATGAATACATAAATATATATATAGTATTATATATACAAATCCATATATATGTATTATATATATAAACCCACATATAATTATAGATACATAAACACATACATATTAAAAAATGTATAATAATTGTGATAGTCTTTTTAAGATAAATATTCTGAACGTATGGCAATGAAAATGTTCAGAATAAACATAAGTTACATCAACTAAATGAATTAATAAGCGATTAAGTGAATGAATGAACAAATGAGTGAATGAATGAACAAATAGATTAACTGATGAGTGATTTGGAGAGTATGTTCACATAATATAAATATTTTGTGATACAGATGAGCACAAGACACATTATGTTGTGGTTTAGTCAAGTATCACTAGGCAATTAGTTTGAAAGAATAATTTGCCTAATTTACATACATTTGCACTTGGAGTTTAGGAGAGTCTAAGTACTAACACAAAGCAATTAGTATGCCGAATTTGTTTTCAGAGTCAATATTTACTGCTGAACACAAATTAAGTCACATTTTAAACCAAGGAATTCTGTCATGTGCTTAATAAGAAATTCTCTGACAGTTGTTTATGTGTTCTTACTTTAATGTATCTGGATGAACTCATGTGCTATATTTGAAAAACTTTACTCCTGTGACTGAACTGACCTTGGTCTTCACCCACTACTATAATTGAGCAAGTAAATTGTACTACTTCTTTGCGAAGTATACATTTGGTAATCTAACACAATTACTCAAATTTCAACTTCTAATTTTCTTCCCTATATACATAGAAACATAGTAAGATTATTTTACATACTTATAATTACAAATATAGACATTTTCAGTACACAATTATCACAAATCTGTCACCAAATAGAGAAACAACCACACTTTTTAAATTAACTATTTGATTATAAATATGCTTATGATGTTACTTTAGCATTTAAATACACTGCTTTGCTTTTGTGTCTGTCTCTACACACTAAACAGTAAACCCACAGAATAAATGCTAATTTTTTTGGCCTTTATATCTTGTACACCTGCGAATTGCCTGATCTAAGGTAGTATCTCAGTAAATTTTTAATACTTTTATGTGATGTCATGCAAATTCTATAATATTAACCTCTTTCAAATTTATAACACAATGAATTTCAGTATATTTACAGAGTTATAAGACCATCTCCACAATGTAATTTTAGAACAATTCCATAACCTTAAAAGGAAAACTTGTGGCAATTTAAAGTCACTATCCATTCCTGCCCCCAGTAATAGAAAGACATTATTTTATGTTACTATAGAATTGGCTTTTGGATATTTCATATAATGGCATTTAATAATAAATGCTTTTTGTGCATCATGCTTCTTTTACTGAGCAAAATATTTTCAAAGTTCGTGCATGGTGTCACATGTATCAGTTCTTCATTCCTACCTATTGCCAAATACTATCCCACTGTATGGATGTACCACAGTTTGTTCATCATCAGTTGATGAGCCTTTAGATTGTTTCCCCTTTGGCCTATTATGAGTAATGCTGTAAACATTATTACACAAATTTTTGCGTGGACATATGTTTCATTTTTCTTGGATAGATATGTAGTAGTGGAATCTTTTGGTCACATGGCATATCTTTTTTAACTAAGAAGTTGTCTTGGTATATTTTTTTTCAAAGCCCATTTATTTATGTTTAAGAAAGAGAGAGAGCGTGTGTGCATGCATGTACAAGTGGGGAAGGGGCAGGGAGAGAGGAAGACGGAATCCAAAGCAGGCTCCAGGCACCCAGCTGTCAGCACAGAGCCCCACGTGGAACTCGAACTCAGGAACTCACGAGCTGTGAGATCATGACCTGAGCTGAAGTCAGCCTCTTAACCGACTGAGCCACCCAGGCGCCCCAGTAGTTTAGTAATTTTTTAAAAATAACATCTTAAGATATACTTCAAAGTCATTATTTATTTTATGGTAAATTTAGTGATATTTTTACATTCTAATATGTGATCTACACTGCAGTAAAAACGCACTTTCTCTTAAAAGTATAGCACAATATTTTCTTATCTATAAATTAACAAATATAGAACTTTCATTTTCTTTTAATAAAACATGACCAACACAGTATCTTCCTATAAACAGAGGCAACACCAATGGTAATTATTCAGGGATGTCTAAATGTCTCAGACTTTCTATTTTTTATTTTAAATCAAGGGACTTTATTTCTTTTTTTAGCAAACAAGTTTTCAGGTGTGTATCCAATGAAAAATTTAGGTTGATATTGTCACATTCACCGACATACTGCCATACTCATCAAAGTCCTTTATTAACATATTGCAGGGTTTTTTAAAACTTAATATTAAGTATGAATAAAAACACTCTCTTTCAAATGAGTCATAACAATTTTGGAAAGGAATCATCAACAATCAGAGCCTTAGGAACAACTTTTGGATAGTGTGCTGTTTCAGAGTTAATGAAGCACACTTATGAGGCAGACCAAAATATACCAATTACAATACTGGGAAAATGCATTTTGTGAATTGCAGTCATAATACCATTATTTTCTACTGTCCTTTTTTTTTCATTGGCCGGAAAGCTAACAGAATATCCTCATTAACATGTATTCCAATATATTATACTTATTGACGTCTTACGACATTTATGATTTTGAAATTTATCTTGAGTGGTATTTCCATTTCATCTTTGCATTAGCATCTCAAGTAATTGGTCATGAGAAAATAGTTTCTTGGAATGCTTATAACTATTTTTTCTTAACATCAGATTGTGCTGTAATCTTAATTTCTACTTAACATGTACTCATAGAGAAAAGGGTATTTCAAGCAGAAAAGAGTGATAACCACAGCAGTATCTAAAGTTGCATAGATGTTAGACTAACTTCTGTCTGTATTTCATTAGGAAACTAATGTTAACTTTTGTAAAAATCCAGACAATTTCTCTAAAATTATTCCATCCCTAAACAGTTTAGTCTTTAGTTTATAAAGTAATATTTACTGGACAGTTGAGGGAAAAAACTGTATCAAAGAGAGTTTGGCATATTATTTTACTCCTTGTTGTTTAATTGCTCTGCTTAGTAGGGCAGAGGGCCACAAACCATTCAGGTCATAGGAGTCATTATTGTCTTTACGTAGTAACGTGAATAAAGTTTTAACTTTGAACTGTTTTATGAAAATGAGAAGGTGCATTTCTTTAAATAAGTTAAATTATCATTTGTTGACTGTTGCCAGCCATGTATCAAAATTATCAGCTATGACTAAAATTATCCCACATTTTACTATTAGGTTTAACACCTTCATTAAATGCAGCATGCCTAGATATGAATATGCTTTTGTGATTTTGAGGTAGAAATGGACTCTGCTGACCTTATCCTATTTTAAAATCAAAACGTTTATAGCAACTTAACACTATCAAGTAACATTTAAAGGCTTTAAATAACATGTTTTTGAAGAGTGAATGAATTCCAGTGAAAGAGCCTTAGTAATTGAATCTGAATTGACTGGTTTTATTGGTTAGGAAAAAAAATAGTTTATTTTGACAACTCAATTTAAAATTGTCTAGTTAAGCGTAATGTGAGAATCTCGCTTAAAGACTGTCTTCCCAGCTTATTGCAGCTTTGTAAAAATTTCTTTAGGCTAAAACTTGATGGATGTTTTTGATGAATTTGTTAATTTATTATTCTTCAATTTAACAAAGCGATATATTAATGGATGTTAGCAATTTCAGTTTAAGAACCAATACATAACTGATTTAAAGGAATAATTTCCACTTGCTTTTTCTGTCCCTTTTTCTAATTTCTCCCCATCAAAGCTGAGCAATATCTCCAGACTGAATTGCTAAGAAATGTTGTGTTAAGAGAATGAAAGCCTTGGGATTGAGAGTAAAATAATTCAGTTCCTTTTAAAACGGGCGATACTTCAGAGCCATCAAATCTAAGAAAAACTGCAGTGATCTATGATGTAAAATTAGGCTAATTCTATGTGAACATGAACAGTATTTTCTCACTTTTCTGAATAGGTCATTATTTTGAGGTTAATAATTTTAAAATTCCCAAGAATACCATAGAAATTGATTTCCCCCCCCTTAAGATCCCTCTTTGAAAGAAAACGATTCATGTATAATGATACTTGTACTCCTGTCAGGTCCAATTTAACATTACGAGGAACTCATTCTTCAGTGTATGTAGTGGGTTCTATTTAATATAGCGATTCTTCAATTATAAAAGGACGCTCCAGCAAATCTTGTCTTCTCAACTCTCTGAAGTCTTTGGAAATTTTTACTTGTTAGTGTGTGATTTTTTTTTTTCCTTAGAGAACAGTCCCTATTATTTCTGTTCACCAATAACTGGATTTTAGTGGCTGCTTTTATTCTAAAATGTCATGAAAATAAAATTTAGTTATGTTACCTGAAAAACAGAAGATGCAACATCTTATACAAAATCAGCTACATGTATTCAGAATAGGTCTTGCATTTATTGCTACATTCAGGCTACAATAGAATAGCATGTTGGAGTTCCTCTCTAAACCACAACTTTAAAGGCACTTGGGTGGCTCAGTTGTTTAAGTTTCTGACTCTTGATTTCAGGTGATGTTATAATCTTGTGGTTTGTGAGATGGAGCACCATGTTGGACTTACACTAACAGCACAGAGCCTACTTGGGATTCTTTCTCTCCCTCTCTCTCTGCGCCTCCTCCGCTCATGTATGCATGTACGTGCTCACTGTCTCTCAAAATTATTAAACATGAAAAAACATTTTTAAAAGCCCACGTCTCTCAATATAATCTCCACAATTTTTATTTCAAACTCCATTTAGTCATACTTGAGGCTTCTTAAAAGATGTGACTTGTTTTACTATATGTGATTTCAATAATACTCATTTTAGAAAACAAAAGTAATGCTACCTGTTATCCATAATATTAACTTACCCACATAATCCATGATAGCAACTTATCCACATTTTTACTTATTCCATTGGGTTTTATGAGAATTTTTTGGGAAAATAATGTGTGACTTTAATTTCTATGTTCTATGTTCTATGTTTAATTTCAGTTCGACATTCCCGTATATTCAAAAACATATGATGACAGGTAGCAGTATCCTTTTTTTTCTTCACTTAATGAATTTAGAATTTCTTAAATTTAACTTGATATATTTATTTAGATATATAAGGAGCTGACCCAACAGAACATTTCACTTTACTATCCTAAATGGCATTCTGCTTAAAACCTAATGCTTCGTTGTTGAATGAATAGATATTTGGGCACAATTTTAATCACATTCTCTTAATATCTTGTGTTTATCTTCTATCTACCTATCATGTACCTATCATTTATATTTCTGGCCATCTATTTTTTTTATTGGAAATAAGATTATATCACAATAAATTGCTAGTGAGATACATGGGTTATGTTCAATAAAACATTCCATTTAATAAACCATTTTATCCATTCAATTACTAATTTCTAAAAACTCACAAATACACTGAAAGAGAAAAGAAAACTCTGCTGGAAATTGGAAATATTAAAGAATCCTCATTATTGATACAAGGTATTCTATAGAGAATGGGTAGAAATATTGATAGTGAATTCCATTTGACAGGCTTAATTTCTAGGATATTAAAACTGGTAATATGAATACTTTATGAAAGATCAGTGTATAGTATAGTTAACTGTTTCTAAGGAATATAAAACTATACTTACTTCAACCTAGCAAGCAAAACTCAACTAAATAATATTGATGATTTAACATCTCTATTATGGACTGAATTTCTGTGTCTCATCCCCAATTCATATGTTGAAGTCCTCAAATTTTGTTAAAAGACAAACTGAGGCATTTAAAAACTTTTAAGAATTTATTTGAGAAAAACTTATTTGAATCAGGCAGCATCCGATCTAGTGGATAGAAAAGAGCTGTATAAAATTAAAAACTTTTATAGGCAGAAGGGAGAAGTAAGAAAATTGCACTAGGAAAATAAAGTGGGCAGTTGGCTATTGCACAGTCACTTTCCTTTGGGGGATGGTAGGGGTCTGTTAGGCAGTGCTCATTAGGCAATTCCTCCTGATTGATTTAATCTTCTATTTCTGGGTGTGCAAAAACTGTAATCGGGCCTTGGTTTGGTGACTTAGTTTGGGGCTTAGCATAACTGACTCTATTTGGGGTCTATTACTGTCTTATTGTTATCACCCTAATGTGATGGTTCTTGTTGTAGAGCCTTTGGGAGGTATTTAAATTTAGATGAGATCATGAAGAGTAGAGTCCTCGTAATGGGATTAGTGTTCTTCTAAGAAAAGGAGAAGACACCAGAGCGTGGGCGCGCGCGCGCTCTCTCTCTCTCTCTCTCTCTCTCTCTCTCTCTCTCTCGTGTCTGCCATCTGAGGACACAGAGAGAACCAGCCTTTTGCAAGTGAAGAAGAAAACCCTGACCAGAACATTACCATGCTAGCACCCTAATCTTAGGTTTCCAGTTTCCAGAAGTGTGAAAAATAAACTTTTGTGTTAAGCCACTCAGTCTATGTCATTTTGTTATAATAGACCAAGCTAAGACAATCTTCAAGAGTAACTTTATTTTTCTTTAAAATGGATATAATATCTGCACCTTTGCCTGAAATCCAGAGATTATGTTACAAATACCAAATTTGTAAATATTTGAAATTGTGAAGTTATATTCGTTTTTCAGTTGAGGTCATTTCACTTGTGTTTAATCATCATTGAACTAATATTGCTTAATGTCATTCAGAACATTGGTGAATGAGCTAGGTCTCAAGGTGGAAGAGCAGTCTAAATAAAAGTTAAATTTAAATATTTGACATATCTATAAACTTCCTTTTGGTTATGAAACTGTCATTTATTTTTCTCCATATTGTTCTCTATTCTAAGCTTCACCAGCAATTTTTAGCCACCCTCTCCACCCCCCAAAGTATTTCAGCTATTTATTTCATTATTTCATCTCTGGTAACCCTTGCCTTCACCACTTCAATTTCAGTCAGATCAAACTACTTATTATTTTTTTAATATGTTCCCTCAAAGGAATTCTATTGCCAGATGTTTCACGTAAACACGATAATTTGAGACCATTGGAGGTGGACTAGTGAATGCTAATTTATCTGCTCTTTATCATTGCTTAGTTTACTGGAAAGGAAGTATGAGTGAGCGTTAAAAAATAAAATGCTGAATATGTTTTTAAAATAAATTTTTAAGTATTAATCTACTATTTAAATAAAAATGCAAACTGGAATAAATTACTGCGGAGAAAAGTAGAACAACCAACTAAAGTTGTTGAATGCAGAGAGATCCAGGAAAGGGATAAACTAAGAAAATGACAGAAAAACATAGCAAATAATAATAATAATAATAATAATAATAATAATGAAAAGGTCACAGAAGTGTTTTGGATATCCTCAGGGTACTCCTCTATATTCACTGTCTTTCTCCATCCTTCGCCTTATCTGTGAGCACAAGGAACCTGACCTTTGCTTCAGGTTTCTTATACTCTAGTTCCAAGTGTGTAGAAAGGAGGGGAAGGAGAAAAAGGGGGTTCAGATAATTATTGTCCTGGCTAAATACCTGCAATATTGCAATGGTCAGGCAGTTTCTCTCCTGTCAAAAGGCCCTCTTCCCACAAACGTTTCTTTCAGTTAAGTCCAGAATAGTGGAGCACCTCACTTGTTACTAGTTCCAGGATAATACACTATCGCTTGCCATTTCTCCACATTCTACCATATCTTTGAAATAAGTGCTCTTACAATCATTAAACTTTCCTCAAGTACTCAGTTTGAAGGTACCACCTCTTTCATGTGGGCATCCTGTCTAAGGCAGTAGGTGAATAATCAGTCATATCAAGTAGGCAAAGTCACAAGTCAAACCCATGTTTGGTTAAGTGAAGATACTCAGTGTTTTATTCCGTAGCTATCACTGGAAATAAATTATACTTAAAGATTGCCTATAAATTGGTGAATAAAATATGTCAGAAAAAATGAACAGAAAATATTAAAATGTGTAAGTCATCAAAATGAAATATCAGGTCAAAATTTTCTACATATTTGGGGGAATGGAATAAGCAACATCAGATATATGGTTGACATCATTAGATGACATGTGGTTGGGTCCAAGGTAGGGTTGCTATATTTAACAAATACAAATGCTTACACACAATTAAATTTAAGTTCTATATACAACAAATCCTTTTTTAGTAAAATATGTTCCATCAAATGTTACTGCTTACCTGAAATTCTTGGGTACTTGGGTGTCTTAGTCTGTTCAGGCTACTATAACAAAATACCATAGACTGAGTGGCTTAAACAACAAACATTTATTTCTCACAGTTCCAAAACCTGGCAAGTGCAAGATCAAGGCACTTTGCAGATTCATTATGAGTTGAAGTTGCATTTGCTGGTTCACAGATGGCATTCTCCTAGCTATTTCCTTACGTGGCGTAAGGGGCAAGAGAGTTCTCAGGGGTCTCATTTATAAGTGCACTGATTTCTTTCTTGAAGGCTCCACGCCCATGACTTAATAATCTCACTAAAACCCCACTTCTAAATACCATTGGAATACACATTGGAGTGCCTGGGTGGCTCAGTCATTTAAGTGTCAGACTTTGGCTCAGGTCATGATCTCACGGTCCGGTCCATGGGTTTGAGCCCCACATCGGGCTCTGTCCTGACAGCTCAGAGCCTGGGGCCTGCTTTAGACTCTGTGTCTCCCTCTCTCTCTCTCTCTCTCTCAATCTCTCTCTCTGCTCCTCCACCTCTCACACTCTGTCTCTCTTTCAAAAATGAATAAACATTAAAAATTTAAATAAAGAAATACCATCACATTGGAGAGTCAACATACATATTTTCAGGGGACACAAATATGGACATTCTATATTTTAACTGGCAACCCCAGCAGGAGATACAATATATGTGTACTACTGACCTCATATCTTATGAATGTTCATTAAAATATCCACACTGGAAAACAGGTACTTCATAATTGCAAGGGATTGCCAACAACCCAGTAGAGATCAGTCAGTCTGTTTACTAATTCTCTTTAATGTGCTGTTGTACAAATATGGGGTGCCTGTGTGGCTCATTCAGTTAAGAATCTGACTCTTGATTTTGGCTCAGGTCGTGATTTAGCGGGTTCCTGGGATAGAGCCCTGCATCATTCCAAGTCCCTGCTTGGGATTCTTTCTCTCTCTCTGTCTTTCCCTCTCCCCCTTCCTCTCTCTCTCCCCTCACTCATGCTTTCAAGCACTCTCTCTCTCTCCTTCTCTCTCAAAATAAAAAAAATAAACTTAAAAAAATATGGCCCTGGCTTTAGGATGGAGGCTTTACATTGGGTCAATGATGATTTGACCTCACTAAAGTTCAGCAGACTGTATAAATAAAACTTGCTCAGATTCACCCAATAAGATATAAGTTCTCAAATGAACACACTGGTTAACTAGAAACAGATTGATTCCAGAATGATGGAAGCAGTTATTGACCTCACTGAAATAGGAAGTTTTCATTTTCTTCCACTATTTGTAATAGTTCTTCCAATGCCAGCCCCCATAGACTTACTAAGTCTTACATAATGATATACATTATTGCTTTTTAATACCTTACTTTACAGAGTGGACACGAAAGCAATGGGCTACTTTGTAAGAATTTTGCATCTTTCTATATACACCAACATGAAAAACAATTAGTGTTAAAGTTAGTTGGATGCATTATTGAAAGTTAATTTATGATGAAAGTATTAGATAGTATCTTACAAACTTGGGGTGTTTTCCTGTCCAACTTCATGTTTTCTGTACCATGAATGAGAATGTAAAATGTCTCCAATAGCATAATATACAGCTAATATTTTTGTCATTGTTGTTCAAATTCAGTTAGGCTCCCTTCACTTTATGAAGACCTAAAACAATGGATTCTTTCTATTAGCTACTAAGGGAGTGAGTTAAAATATTGGAGACAAAATTTGTTAAAAGTCTCTTTTACTTGGCATCTCTTTAGTAATATTAAGATAGTATTAGTTGTGTTTTAAACATATGTTGCTGTTATGATTTTATTTCCTTTCTTGGTGAAGCATTACTCTCCACAAACTGTGGAGAGTAAAATCTCTCTGTAATCTCTCTTTGAGCCCTTTGTCTTGAAAGAAAAAGATACAAATGGTGGTTATCTCATCCTAACTTCTCATACAGTTGAACTGCCTCCATCTTAAATAATCAAAATAAGGTGATAGTATCAAGTTACATTTTTCCTTTTATATTTGAGGCATCAAGTAGAGGCTTCCTCTGTTGTCTCATAGAAATATATATATAAAAAGAACTATCTCCATCTTTTATACCTAAAGCCATCACAGAGAAAATTATGTATATTTTTCTCTTATTTGAGGCATGAGAGATAGCTTTCTTCTATTTTCTCACACAAATATGTACACATTAAAGAACCACTTGTTAATGTAAGCAAAGTAAATACTAATACTTTCTCTCACATTAATTCACTTTTTACAACTTATTTAAATTATCTTGTGGTTGTGTGAAAGCATAAATCCTCACATACAGTATTCTCTTATGTTCAAAAACATCATAAGTCAATTGAGCTGATAAGCCATAGGATTTTTCAGCAGGATTGCCCATGAATCTCCTAGAGCAGCTAATTTAAAAAAATAAAGGGGTGGAATTTAAGATACTACTTATAATAAACTGAATTACAACTTAAAGGAGAGAATGTTTCTTCCTTGTGATTCTGGGTTCTGCTGAATTGAAGGGTTTAGCTACCACCACTTGTTTATAAACTAGAATGATTAGTGTTTATCTGGGGATCCTTGTGCAAATGAACAAAGTCAACGATAACTTACTATGTTACTAGGGTGATTGATCTTGACTATAGAGGGAAAATAAGGTCACTGGGGGACAAAAGTGTACAGGGAACCCTTGGTTCCCTGTATATATGGAACCTGAGGGTTTTCTGTAGGACTTCTGGAATTCGTTCACAAGGTTTAAAATGATAAAGCTTTGCTAGAGTTCTGCCCACGTGTCACAACAAACAAAACACTTCTCTGTTCCTTTGGGACTAAGATTTGAGTCACACTTTTGAGGCAACTCATTTATAGCAAGGAATGCACAGAATGGATGGGAGAGAAAGATAATCATAAATGTCAGTAATGCCCTTGTGATTATTTCAGAAATAGCAATATTGAGATATTAAATTATATTCCATTCTTTTTTGCCATATATATTTTAAAATCTCAACTTATTTTTCCTTTATTCTTCCATTCCCTGCCATTATGCATAAAATAGCTGAAAAATTACAACTTATTTCAAGTATTGTGAAGTATATTTATGGGCAAAATGTAAAGAAGAGAAGGAATGGACATCAGATCCAGTTATCTGAAACATGAAACTAGATGATGGCTTACCTGATGTTGGAACTGGTGTTGCAGCATCTTTTTAGGGTTGGTTAATATTTTGGAACTTTTTATGAGGGAACTTACTTAAGTGGAAGGGATCACTTAAAGATGTATCAGAATTGGATAGAAAGATATGTGTGTGTTTGTGTACACTGAAAGGGAAAAAAAATCTGGATCACAGGATATTTGAAGTTATGTTTTTTTTTTTTTAATCTTCCTAAGGCCATACAAATTTCCACTTGAGAAACTACTTTTTCACCAGAGTGTATTCTTGTTAACAGTACAATCAAGTTTTTCTCTTTTTCTCTCTTCAAATGAGATGCCCATGACCGAAGCTAAGATAATCACACTATCTTTTATAAGGTGCTGAACCTCAACTAGAGTGATGGAAAGAAAAGGAAATGGAGTGTAAATTGTTATTGCAGACTGCGTTGTCCTAAATTGCCTTAACTCCTCCAATGTTCTTGTTTTGCTTCCAAGTCTTATTCTCTGCTCTCTCTACTTTTACCATCTATGGTTTACCTTCAGCATATTTATTTTTTATTTAAATTCCTTAGATGCAAATTCTGGTTTCTCTAATCAAATAATACAAACTGATGTAACCATAGTAAGGATACCATAATCCATTCCTAATTTATCATAAGATCATTGTTTTGACAAGAATCAGTGTTGAAAGCCATTCAATTCCTTTTTTCATCTATGGAAGGGCATAGTATAATTTGTTACTTTTACATGTTAATATAGTGAATTTTATTAATATTGTGAAAGCTATTCTTGAAAAGATTTCCATTCTGAGGAAGTGTTAATATGGTAATAATTTAGTAGTTATGCATTTAACATTGAACTCTGTGTAAGTTCTTTTTCTTTTTCTTTTTAGTACTGTTAATTTTATAAGAATTTAAAAAGAATGTTTCCCAATTTTATGTATATATGCATCTCTCTATTGAATCTATATTATCTTGAATTGATTATCATTGAAATTGACTATTCTGACACTATATGGTCAACAGATCTTCAACAAAGCAGGAAATAATATCCAATGTTGTTGGGAAAACTGGACAGAAACATTCAAAAGGATGAAACTGGACCATTTTCTTATACCATGCACAAAAATAAATTGAAGTGGATGAAAAACCTTTGGGTAGCTGGGTGGCTCAGTCAGTTAAGCGTCTAACTTTTGATTTTGGCTCAGCTCATGATCTCACGGTTTTTGAGTTTGAGCTCCACATCAGGTTCGGCACTGACAGCACACAGCCTGCTTGGGATTCTGTCTTTCCTTCTCTCTCTGCCTCTCCCTATCTCTCCCCAAAATAAGCAAATAAATATTTTTAAAAAATGGATCAAAGACCTAAATGTGGGACAGGAAACCATCAAAATCCTAGAGGAGAACACAGGCAGAAAACTCTTTGACCTTGGCTGGAGCAACTAGGCACAGCTCCAGAGGCAAGGGAAACAAAGGCAAAAAATGAATATTGGGACTTTTTCCAAGCAAAAAGATTCTTCACAGCGAAGGAAACAATTAAAACTAAAAGGCAGCCTATGAAATGGGAGAAGAGATTTGCAAATGACATATCTGATAAAGGGTTAGTATCCAAAATCTATAAAGGACTTAGCAAACTCAGCATCCAGAAAATAAATAATCCAGTTAAGAAACAGGCAGAAGACACAAATAGACCCTTCTCCAAAGATGCCCAGATGGCTAACAGACACAGGAAAAGATGCTTAAATCAGTCATCACCAGGGAAATACAAATCAAAACCACAATGAAATACCACCTCATACCTGCCAGAAGGGCTAAAATTAACAACACAAGAGACAACACGTGTTGGTGAGGATGCAGAAAAAAGGGAACCCTCTTACACTGTTGGTAGGTATGCCAACTGGTGCAGCCACTTTGGAAAACCGAATGGAGGTTCCTCAAGACGTTAAAAATAAAACTAGCCTGCTACCTAGCAATTGCACTTCTAGACAGTTACCCAAAGGATACAAAAATACTATTTCAAAAGGACACATGCACTTGGATGTTTATAGGAGTATTACCAACAGTAGCCAAACTATGGAAAGAGCCCTAATGTCCACCTACTGATGAGTGGATATAGATATACCAATATCTATATCTGTATATCTATATCTATCTATATATCTATATCTATGTCTATGTCTATATCTAATCTATATCTATATATCTATATAATGGATTATTATTCAGCCATCAAAAAGAATGAAATCTTGCCATTTCCAACAACATGGATGGAGCTAGAATGTACTATGCTAAGTGAAATAAGTCAGTCAGATAAAGACAAATACCATATGATTTCACTCATACGTGAAATTTAAGAAACAAAACAGGTGAACATATGGGAGGGGGAACAAAAGGGAAAGAGGGAAACAACCCACCAGAGACTTTGCTATAGAGAACAAACTGAAGATTGATGGAGAGAGGTAAGTGGGGGATGGGCTAGATGGATGATGGGTATTAAGGAGGGCACTTGTTATGAGGAGCACTTGGGTGTTGTACGTAGGTGATGAATCACTGAATTATCAGATCTTGCACATTGTTTTTCAATTAGTGTCTGTAACATATTAATCATAGTTATTTCAACTTTGGTTCATTGCAAATCTATGTCTTATTGAAATCTAGTTCTTTTGTTTCCCCCTCTTTTAGATTGGGTTTCATATTATCTTTTCATGCATCTCATAATATTTTCTTGAAAGCTAGATATGTTAATAGGGAATACATAATGATCCACGTATTTTGAATGTTTGAACATCATTCCTTTCCTTCTGCCAGGCATGGGGTGGATTTGGGTTAATCTAGTTACAATTTGGGCTGGCTTTGAAGTTTGTTGTTGTCGGGTTTACCCTCAGTGTGTCACAGAATTAAATTCCTCTAGGGATACCTAGTATTCAATTTGTAGGCTAGTTTGTCAGAGTTTGTTTTTTTCCAGTGTCTGCTCACTGAGAAAATTTCTCTCTTTCCACTTTCTTAGCAATACTGCACTGTTATTTTAATTCCATTTGACATGGTGGTGGGACCTGAGGAAGGAAACGGTGTGTTATTTGTTATGCTAATAAGTTTCTGCTGGTGTTAGCACTTGGAACCTGGGTGTTATATTATGTGACTTTCCAAGTGTTCTTGCTTTCCAGCTTGCTGTAATGCTAATGCTAACATATATTCCTACCCCTCTCCAAGGGTAGAAATTCTTTTTCTCCCCCTACTTGGAGTGGATTTCTACCAGTACCTTAAGCAGTCTTTTTTTGTTTTGTTATTTCTTTTTTTTTTCTTCCTCTTCCTTTTAAGATTAAAGTGTTTATTCCATTGTAGAGTTAGATATGAGTCTATGTGGAACTTCAGCAGTGCCTATTGCTCCCTTACCCCAGTCCGCACTAGGAAGGAAGCTTATTTGGGATCCTCTCTGGTCCTCCCTGTGAGCACCTAGTGGATGTCATGAAGGAAACATCTCCAGAGAGGGTGCAAACTTCTTTATATCTGCAGCTCTACAGGACACTTACTTGACCCTATCATCCCATTTCTCTGATGGGTTAGGGTTAAAGAAAAGTCATCCAAGTTTTTCCAGCATTTTGTAACTGCAGGAGCAACACTATTTTTGCTATTCTCTTTATCTCCAAACTGAAGCAAGAAATCCCATTGTAATTAAAATGTGTATTTCTCTTTTGAGTAGTTTTTTATTTGTTTATTTGCCATGTGGTTGTTTTCTGTGTATTGTCTATTCATTGTGGTGTCCTTTTTAAAATCTAGGTTATCTATCTTCATTTTGACTGCAATAGTAACAATACCTTATATTTTTTTAATACAAACATTTCATTTCATAATTATTCACGTCACTCCAGGTTTGCATTTTCACTCATTTAGTAGTGTGTTTTCTTTAGTTTTGTTTGTTTGTTTTATTCAGTTTTGTGGGGTTTTTTTGTGAACGAAGATATTAATTTTAATGAAGTCTGATGAAGCATTCTTCTTTGCTAAAATTATTTAAAACAATTAATAAAATATTATATTATAAAATAATAAAGAATTTAAAAAATTAATTAAAAATTAATTAAAAATTAATAAAATATTATATTATAAAATAATATAATAATTATAATTTAAAATAATTATGTCAAATTCCAACATCCTGAAGAGTCTCCTCTTGTATATTAGAAACTTCATTGTATTTTAGAAACTTCATTGATTTACTCTTTGTTTTTGTTCATGATATATTCCAAATGGGCTTTCAGAATATGGTGTGAGAGATGATTTTAGGTTCATTTCTCCCCCCACATGAATATCCAATTTAATATGCTCTATTATATTTCAGTGTCTCCTTTGTCAAAGATAAGCAGACATAATTTGCATGTGTTTGTTTCTGATCTTTCTCTTCTATTTATTTTTGTGTATAATAGTTTTACACCAACACTTTTAACTACTTCAAAAATACTTTGATATCTATAGTCAATATCATTCTATTTTTTTTATTATCTTTCAGGATTTTTGCTTATTTAAAGAATACACTTCTGTTAATGTATTTTTTTATTTTTGGGATTTCTAGTTAATTTTTAACTGTATTCTCAAATTTGAGAATAAAATACTATATATAAAGATAGGATACAATTCTCAAATTAAATATAAAGATAGAAATCTATCTTCCTATTGACTAAATTATTAAAAGTTATTAAAGTCTTTTTTTCCCTCTCATATTAGTAACGAGACCACTGTGATTCTTTTCATGGTCTGTGTATTTTTTCTTTTTTTTTTTTTTTTGTCATTCCATCCTGTTTCTGAACATTAATGGTAATTTTGAGTGATATTAAATATTTCATTTGGAAAAATTCTGGCTGATATGAATATGTTATCCTATTAAGAAAGGATTTAAATATAGACAGAGCACTTGAACAAACAATACTTATTTTCAAGTTAATTCTTTGTGAATCTGGAATAGGCTTGAGGTTTTATCTATTCCTTGTTTACCCTTACTTAGAATATAATTATTTATAGATCTTAACTGTAGGTCTGAATTATTTTCTAGAATCCGAGTTTCTCATAGAACCTGAAACTTCCATATTGGTATTTACTTGCATTTCTTACCAAAATCTCTATATTTCTTTAAATTTCCTAGAAGCTTCTTTCTGCTGCGTGGTCTATGCACGTATCTGTGGTTTAGTAAAGGGAAAATGCCTTAAAGATGACTTGTGGATATAATTTTGGACTAACTTCTTGGTAGTTCCCTTTTCCTCTAGGATCTTATACTTTCATGTCATGGCTACTTTGTTAGCTTTGAAATCCAAATTCTGTCTGCCATAGTCAGTGAGATTCCCACAAGCTCTAGCATCTTATTTTCTACTTGGCATCTGAGTGTTATGCTTCCCAGTTACGAAGTGTCTAAAGGAGAAGAAGAATAATCAATGTTGAGTCATCTTATTGTGTTTACTTTTGCCCCAGGATCTCTGTATTTTTTCTAAGGTTATTTGCATCTGATATTTCTTCCACTTGGGACCTTCTTCTCCTAATTATGAATATATCTTCATTCAGTCTCAACTCAAATGCTACCTCTTTAGAAATAATTTATCAGATAACTGAGACAATAATATTTATTACTTACAGCTACTTCATCATTGTTCCATTTTTATCATAAAATTTATCACTAACTGAAGTAATTCTTTTGGTCGTATTTATTTGTTTACATGTTCGTCGGTCTCTGACCATGTTAAAATAAACCAGAAGGCAGTCTTTGTCTTTTTCTCTATAATATTCTCGTTTCATGGAACACAACTGATACTGAGTACACATTTTTGTATGTTGAAAGAATGTACAAAAGGAAGACCAAGCTTAATATTAAAGTAGAAATTCAGTATTAATAATGTCCATAATTTCTAATATGTTGATATTCATTATAAATTCTTAACATAGAATCAATGGTATTTTTTATATCATATGATATAATATAATATAATGCATATTTATGTTACAGGTCATTAGAAGATTTACTACTAGTGTTTTTACATAGAGTGGAATATGCATATGAAGAGAGAAATTATCTTGTGTTGTCAAAATTTAGGTAAATAAATATATTATCCATATGATCTATTCACTTATATTAAATTTGCTTCAGATTCAAAGTGGATATCACTAAGGAAAGTTTCCCCAACTAAGTTTAATTTTATTCTCTTGAAAAAACAAATAAGCAAAAATATTTTAATTGAAGCACCCGAAACACCATAATAGCATTAAATATTTCATGTTTCAATTTATTTTGGTTATAATCTTTAAAAAAAAAGGGGCATGCTTTCAAACACTTGAAATTTATTTTGCATTGCTTAGATGTTTTCTTAGATTCTTTATACTTGTCATGAAAAATGAGCATCATAAAACATCTGTGTACATAATAGAGTTTTAAAATAGTCATCTTAGATAAACTTCACCATCACAGTCATTCTCTATAAATATTTTTTAAAAATATGTGTTGATCAACTTTACAACTACTAAGAAACAAAGGCTGTGTATGCTCAAACACCAAATGATCCCAGTGTCTAGATTTAAAGCAAAAACCAAACTTCTGGCAGAATACAATAAAATAATTAAAAATATGCCTCCTGCTTTTGGAATATTTTTCATGCATCAGTAAAAATCTTTTCAGCAAAGTAATAGAATAAAACATAATTAGAAAATAGCAAGTCAATTACTCTTGGAAGTATTTCTGTTTATCATCATTAAAATGTTGCTAAGCCTAGAGACAAATGGTATGTGAGTATGCATTTGTCAGATAAGAATTCTGAATAATTAGTGCTCTTAAGATTAGCATAAATAGTCCAAGGGAGTATTTGTACATAAAATAAGTCAAGAAAGAAAGGGTAAAAGAAGAAAGGAAATAAAATACCATTAGGCTAATCCATAGTAATTTAGAATACTTTTTCTACTTTTCTATTTATTTAAAAATGAAAAAAACTAAAACTACTCTTTTGTAGAGGGACACGTCCTTTCCTTATTCCACATAACAAAACTAACACATATTAATGAGGTTACATTCATATATGTATACATATGTAATTTATTTTTTTACATTAATTTTTATTTAAATCCAATTTAGTTAACATATAGTGTAATAATGATTTCAGGAGTAGAATTTAGTGATTCATCACTTACACATAGCAACCAGTGCTTATCCCAAGTGCCCCCCTTAATGCCCGTCACCCATTTAGTCCATACCCCCCAACACCCCTCCAGCAACCTTCACTTTATTCTGTTTTTAAGAGTCTCTTATGGTTTGCCTCCCTCTCTGTTTTTACCTTAGTTTTCCTTCCCTTGCCCTACGTTCATCTGTTTTGTTTCTTAAATTCCGCATATGAGTAAAATCATATGATATTTATCTTTCTCTGACTGATTTTGCTTAGCATAGTGCATTTTAGTGCCATCACATTGCTACAAATGGCAAGATTTCATTCTTTTTATCTTCGAGTAATATTACATATGTAATTTTGAACCAACTGGTTATTTTTAAAAGAAAAATGATCATACCCATTCTAAACATTCTTATTTATTCACATAACACCATTAATACTATAAGCAAAATAAATTTTAATGATATCAGAAAGCACCATCTTAATGACTAATCTGAAAAAGCACTATACTAAACCTATCAGTTCACTCCCATTCGTATTGTATGCATCTCTTTTTAGTAAGGAATAATTTCCACTCCTTTATTTTTCAACTCAGAGTACTTAGTTTGATTTTGTTGATCAATGTCTATCTTGTTCCCCCCCCCGGCACAGAATTATGTCTTTGGTCTTCCCTTTCCTAAATTTTTCCATTTTCTCTATTTAAACTTGTATTGTGTCTCATCCATTAAATTCTACTATTTCTTTATGAAGTTTGTTTAGCTACATTTTTGAAGATCATCTCACTTATTTTTTCCATCTATGTGATACAGAACTATAACCCTGTGTAATTAGAGTTCTAGTTGCAATTAACAGAAGATCTTTTGCCTGGTTGTAACAGAAAATAAAATTTATTAAAAGATGTTAGTTCACAAAAATTCCAGGAAAAAATTGCTCCAGGCTTAAAAGCTCAGAATACTCTCTGACCAAATCAAAGAGTCTCCCAGACATGTGCCTTTGTCACCACTACTCAGAATGAACACTAGATAGCATAAAGAGTCTGCTAACTGGTCATTCCTAGGACCCTACAAAGAGAAATGACACTAGTTAAAAAAGAAAACTCTAAGCAACTACTTCTTAGTCTCATTTCCTCATTATTTAATTATCTTTTGAGTGATATTGCTTGTGGGAATTTAGTCACATCTCTGTGCCTTACTTAGCATTAAGGTAAAATTAGATCTAGATTTTAATGGGGGAAGTAGAACAAAAAAATGAGAGAAATTTACATCTGCACAGTATTTTTAAGTTGTTGGATAAAGACAGTTGTGTCTGATGGTCACTAAAAGTCCTTCCAGATAAGTTTTGTTTCTTAAACAGCTTGTCGATCCTATTTACATAAAGGCTGTATCAATGAAATAAATATAAGAGGGTATATTTTTTTCAAATCCTTCTTATAGTGGTTATATCCTTTATTAATTATCCATACTGAAAAACCAAAACAGTTTGTAACTTGTGTCAAATAAAAACATACTGGCAACCACTATTTTATTCTTTGCTTCTATGAGTTTTACTATTTTCGATACCTCATATCAGTGGAATCATGTAGTCTTTGTGCTTCCAGACAGGATTATTTCATCTACTATATACTGGTCTTCAGGTTCATCTATGTTATTGCATTTGGCAAGATTTCCTGCTTTTTTTAATACTAAATATTTCATTGTATGTATATACCACATTTTTCTTTTTAAAAACTTTTTTTTTAACTTTTATGTATTCTTGAGAGACAGAGACAGAGCTTGAGCATGGGAGGAGCAGAGAGAGAGGGAGACACAGAATCTGAAGCAGGCTCCAGGCTCTGAGCTATCAGCACAGAGCCCGATGTGGGGCTTGAACCCATGAACTGTGAGATCATGACCAGAGCCTAAGCTGACACCTAACAGACTGAGCCACCCAGGTGCCCCTATACCACATTTTTCTTTACTCATTTATCTATGGATGGAAACTTGTGTTGTTTCCATATTTTGGCAATTGTGACTAATACTACAATTAACATGAGGGTGTGGATATCTTTTCAAGATCCTGATTTCAGTTATTTTGGATTCCCAGAAGTGGGATTGCTGGATCATATGGTAGTTCTATTTTTAATCTTTTTGAGAAACCTCCAGAATGTTTTTCACAGCAGCTGTACCATTTTATATTCCCGCCAACTGTGTACAAGTCTTCCAATTTCTCTTCATCAACACTTGTCAGAGACTTGGGGATGGGAGCGGAAGGGAGGAAATGAGAAGATGTTGTTCAATGGGTATGAAGTTTCAGTTATCCTAGATGAATAAGCTCTGGAGATATGCTGTAGGACATAGTGTTTACAGTTAACAGTACTGTATTGTACACCTAAAATTTTACTCAGAGGATAGATCTCATGTTGTGTTCTTACTACCAAAAACAAAAACAAAAAAAATACAAGGAAACTTTTAGAAGTGATGAGTATATCTATATAACCCTGATTGTGATGATGCTGTCATGAGTGTCTGCATATGTCCATACTTACCAAATTGTATGTATTAAATATGTGCAGTTTTTATAAATCAGCTATACCTCAATAAAGTCATTAAATTTTTTTAAAGAGCAAATCAGAACTTAAATTAAAAGGAAATTTTAATTGCAAAGATTATTGCAGTGGGGAAAATGCTCCCATTTCAGCAATCTGCAGGAATCTCAGCAAATAGATAACAACTTTCCTTTTATAATATAGGGAATAGGTAAGCAAAAGTTTTAGCAGAGACTCCTAAGCGCAAGTTGGGTAGTAAGCAAGAGAAAATGATCAGTGGAGTCTGACTATAAAAATGTCTCACTGTGAGGGCATCTGGGTGGCTCAGGCAGTTAAGCGTCCAACTTCGGCTCAGGTCATGATTTTGCAGTTTGTGAGTTCGAGCCCCACATTGAGCTCTCTGCTATCAGCTCAGAGTCCACTTCAAATCACCTGTTTCTCTCTCTCTATGCCCCTTCCCACTCTGTCTGTCTCCCTCTCTCTGAAAAAATAAATAAACATTTTAAAAAATGTCTCACTGCGGTCAGCCTGTTCTCAGAATGGGCTGATAATGATACCACTTTTAAGTGCTTATTCAGGCTTGGGGGCAAGTTGATACATAGAAAGGGTAGAAGCCTGGTCAAAGTTTGGTGAAGACAAAGTAAACAATGAGAAATGGGTAACTGAAACATTTGTCAGTTCCCCCTGTTGTTTAAAGACAGACAAAATCAACAATTAGAGATGGCTAACATTTCAATATTAAGGTTGATCCAAGTAATTTTCAGTTATGGGCTGCCCTTCACATTGTTGTTGGCTCTGAAAGATTAGTTATATTATTTATTGAGGATGTTGTTGAACTGACAGCTATTGGAAGACCTTAGAGATCAAGTATTTAAAAAGAGGTGTGTCGGGGCGCCTGGGTGGCGCAGTCGGTTAAGCGTCCGACTTCAGCCAGGTCACGATCTCGCGGTCCGTGAGTTCGAGCCCCGCGTCAGGCTCTGGGCTGATGGCTCGGAGCCTGGAGCCTGTTTCCGATTCTGTGTCTCCCTCTCTCTGCCCCTCCCCCGTTCATGCTCTGTCTCTCTCTGTCCCAAAAATAAATAAAAAAACGTTGAAAAAAAAAATTAAAAAAAAAAAAAGAGGTGTGTCTAGGAATATAAAAAGATAGTAATTATTAAAGTTTAAGGGAATAAAACCAAGAATTGTGGTTTGGAGGGAGCCAGTTCAGACGTTTCCAAGATATAGTACTCAAAATGCCTTTAAATGGTTGAGTGAGTAACAGTGCAATCTGATGAATTTCCCAGGTTGTAGTCTAAATATATTTGGTGATGGCATAGACATTAGAGACATTTTGTGAAACATATGTACAGCAGAAGCTTTCATCCACTGCACAAGTACCTCTTTGAGAAGGAATAATCATGACCAATGATTGTAGAGAACCTCTTGCTTCAGTTTGTATAATTCTCTGGCAGTGATGTTAGTGGTTTTGGTTAAGACTGTCCATGATCCTGGTTTTTTGGGAAGCAGAGTATGGAACATGCAGAACTTTTGGCATACTGCTTGAGTGGCCCATCTAGCAGCAACACTGGGCATGAATGTTACCCTTTGTGATCTGCTGAAACAGTCAAATATTTTAGGTTTCTTCCCAACTGCTTAGCTTCTTGTTCTAAGGATTCCTGAGAATCCACACTGGCTTTCTCAAGGAGCAGGGAGCTGTCCTTTCAAATTAAATAATCAAGGAAAGCAGAGACAATCTCTCCATCTCTATGGGAGGGTAAGAATCTAATTTAGATAGGAACCTTGCTTCAAATTGTAAAGATACCTCCTATTGTGAAGATACAAGAAAGTTTGTTCTCAATAAGATATCTGAGAATAAATTCAACCAAACAGGTGAAGACCTGGGCTCTAAAAACTGTAAAAAAATATTGAAAGACGTTGAAGATAATGCAAAGAAATGCAAAGACATTCCATGGGTTGGAAAAACAAATATTGTGAAAATGTCTCTACTACCCTAAAGCAATCTACACATTTAATGAAATCCCTATCAAAATACCAGCAGCATTTTTCATGAATAGCCAAAGAAACCTTGAAAAAGAAAAACCAAACTGGAGATATCACAATTCCAGACTTCAAGTTATATTACAAAGCTGTACTAATCAAAAGAGTATGGTACTGGCCTAAAAAGAGACACATAGAGCAATAGAACAGAATAGAAAACCCAGAAATAAACCCATGATTATATGGTCAATTAATCTTTGACAAAGCAGGAAAAAATATTCCAATGGGAAAAAGATAGTCTTTTCAACAAATGGTGTTGGGAAAACTGGACAGCAACATGCAAAAGGATGACTCTGCACCAGTTTTTTTTTTCACCATACACAAAAATAAATTCGAAATGAATTAAAGACATAAATGTGAGAACTGAAACCATAAAAATCCTAGAAGAGAGCACAGTGAGTAATTTCTCTGATATTGGTCATAGCGACATTTTTCTAGATATGTCTCCTGAGGCAATAGCGATAAAAGCAGAAATAAATTATTGGGACTGCATTGAAAAAAAATCCTTTGCTTTTACACTGCAAAGGAAACAATCAGCAAAACTGAAAGGCAACAACTGAATGGGAGAAGATATTTGCAAAGGACATATTTAATAAATGGTTAGTATCCAAAATCTATAAAGAATGTATCAACTTCAACACCCAAAAACAAATAATGCAGGTAAGAAATGGACAGATGACATGAATAGACTTTTTTTTCCAAAGAAGACATTTAGATGGCTAACAGACACAGAAAGAGATGCTCAAAATCACTCATCATTAGAAAAAATAAAAATCAAAATTACAATGAAATATCACCGCACACCTGTCAGAATGGCTAAAATGAACAACACAGGAAATGACAGATTCTGGCGAGGATGTAGAGAAAAGACAACCCTCTTACACTGTTGGTGGGAACACAAACTGGTACAGTCACTCTGGAAAGCAGAATGGAGGTTCCTCAAAAAGTTAAAATTAGAACTACCCTATGATGCAGTAATCACACTACTGAGCATTTACCAAAAAAAAAAAACAAAACCCAAAAAACCATACATACATATATATGTATGCATATTTTATATTTATATTTATATTAATGTTTATATGTGTGTGTGTAAAACACTAATTCAAAAGGATACATAACCCCCTTTGTTTATTGTAGCATTATTTACAATAGCCAAATTATGGAAACAGCCCAAATGTCCATTGATAGATGAATAGATAAAGAAGTGGTATACATACACAATAGGATGTTACTTTGCCATAAAATGAAATTTTGACATTTTCAAGGACATTGATAGAGCTAGAGAGTGTGATGTTCAGTGAAGTAAGTCAGAAAAAGACAAATACCATTTGATTTCACTCATGTGGGATTTAGGAAACAAAACAAACAAGCAAAGGAAATAAAAGGCAAACCAAAAACAGACTCTTAACTAGAACAAACTGATGGTGGGAGATGGGTGAAATAGGTAATGGGCATTAAAAAGTACATTTACTGTGATGAGCACTGACTAATGTATAGAATTGTTGAATCACTATACTGTACATCTGAAACTAATAAAACACAATAGTTAAAAAAAAGAGAAAAAAAAAGTTTACTCTTTTCTTTGGGTAAGGCCAATTCCTCCCTGTGGAAGACAAAATGTCAAAAGTTGTCAGTGGATTTGAACACTTGGCGAAATTGGATTATGGGTGGTTAAAAAACAATACTAGACTAACTAAAATGATAATATTTTTAAAAACTAATTGTAGGAGGAAATATTATAAAAACCTTAGCTCTTTTAAAAGTGAGACTTGATTCTCTTAATCAAGAGTGTGATAAAGCCAAAATAAAGCACAGAAAATGTTTCTGATAAGACACACCATCTTTGACTTTTAGGAAGTTGACTCAAAAAGGAAAAGAAAAGCCATTTACAACCATATATTAAGAGCAGACCAATAATCCAAGAAAAAAACCTTCCATTTTAACATGAAGAAAATCATGTTATAGTTTAATATCAGTGTGCTATTACTTTTAAACTTTCTTTTTAAAAAACCTTTTTAAATATTACAAATAAATTAATATGATTTTTATCCCAAAACTACTAGTTTTGACCAAAAGAAAGAAAAATCTATTTCACAAACCTTCTATGGCTTTTCATATCTATTTAGATTTTGCCCTATATATTACTCTTTCTCATTCTAGGTCAATCAGTCATTTTACTTTAAGACCAAATCGCTCTCTTTTTCCTTAATAAAAACTTACTTGGCATAAGTTGTATACATAGTTGCTTCCCTTTGCCATTATACAATTTCTATGAAATGCATTTACTTGGGCTGTGTATTGCTGCCTTCAGTTGCAGAAACATGAAATGGCAGATGTATTGAAGCCTTAAAATGATTGTATTTCAACTTTTAGACATCTGGTAAAGTTGTGGGAGAAATTTTGCACCAGATGCCTTTGGCAACTTAGTTTCATTGTGAAATTTCATGTGAAGCTTTGTTATTTTTTGTATCAGATTGGTAAATAAAGCTGTTTTGTTTATTTCTTTTTTATTTCTTAATTTTTATTTAAGAGCAAACAACTTTTAACTAAATTTATTTTATGTCAGTGTATAATGATCTTAACTAGATGAAGGTGCTTAAGATAAAATATCTTTCAATTATATTTTCATTTAAAAATATTTGAGCCTGTATTCCAAGTTTTTTTATTTATCTACATCTTTTACTCTGATTCTACAGTTATCTTTAATTGACAGACTAGTGCCTTGCAGGCATTGCTTAATTATTGACATGGAATCCCTCATAAATGTTCATAGGAAATTTCATCAACTTTTTTGTCATCTGAACATTTAGTGAGATTTTTAAAATCAGTAGTAACTTCTAAAAAGATAATAGCATTGGCGTTACATACGGATTTAATACAAATGAAAGGATATTTTATTGTGATTTGCAAATATAATTAATGGTAATGTAAAAGTTCACATAAAGCCTATTCAGTGTAATAAGATATTTAATATACGATCATGTTGACTGTATTTCTAATAAGGAAAAACATCGCCAAACATATTTAGTAATTCCTAATATGCTCTTAAGGTAAAATAATTTCCACCTTTGTTAGCCATAGTTTCTCATCTAGGAAAAGGCATACAACCCCATTATCTTTTATGGCGTACATTCTATTCTGATAACTTCTGATAACTCTTACTTTTAGCCTTCCTAAACTACCAAGAATATTTTCCAAAGTAGGACGATATGCGAGTTTGGCTTCCCTTGATATTTGTACGTTTTTGTTTAAATGTTTCAAATCTCAGGGGCGCCTGGATGGCTCAGTCGGTTGTGTATCGGACTTCGGCTCAGGTCATGATAATCGTGGTTTGTGAGTTCGAGCCCCGCGCTGGGCTCTGTGCTGATAGCTTGGAGCTTGGAGCCTGCTTCAGATTCTGTGTCTCCCTCTCTCTCTGCCCCTACCCCGCTTGTGCTCTCTCTCTGTCAAAAATGAATAAATGTGAAAAAAATGTTTCAAATCTCAAATAGGTGGGGGTTAAATGAACTATTGGATTAACACTGTTATTTATTTTAACATGAGGTATGCTTTCTAGTCAGCATAATTTCAGTTAAATAGGAATGAGTATTACTTAATATATATTATTTCTGTTTTAATGTAGCAAGCTGGAAAATATTCACACTATGCTCAGCTTTATGCAGCGATATTAAATTTTAAACTTTCATTCTCTGTGAGTTTATTAAACTACATGCATATTCTGATAACTGCAGATCCTTTTGTTTATCTCTGTGAGTCAAGTGGTGCTTTGCTTGTTTTGGCTTACATCCTTATCCCAGATTAAATCCGTTTGAGAGCCACAGATGAATGATTAAAAAATAAACAGCGAACATATTTAGCAAATCATTTCTGTGTTACAAATTTGAGGTAGCTGAAAGGAAATTGGAAAATGTATTTAGAGTCTCAATAAATAATATATCAACATAGGTTTTTATTTTCTTGTTTGTTTTTAATTTTGCTTTGCCTTTCAGAAGTTTTTATGATGAAACTATGCTTAAATCCTATGCTTTTTTTCTATGTGTATAGATATCATTCCTCTTAAAAAATACTTTTCATTCTTTATGTGTGGGTATTTGATTGCCATCTAACAAAAGGCAAGGTAAAGACCTACTACATTCTTATTATTTCCCAACGTTCAGAATAAGAAGTTGATGTAACAACGACTTCAATATTGGAAAATGAGATTTTCAACTTTCTTCCTTCTTTTGTAGTATTATTGCAGACTCATGGACTTTTTTAATATTCATTGCATTTCAAACACATATCATTTTTAAAAGTTTATTTATTGTGTGTGTGTGTGTGGGGGGGGGGTTCATGTGTGGGAGAGAGGGAGAGAAAGAATTCCAAACAGGCTTCACACTTTCAGCGCATTGCCCAAGGCGGGGCTCAAATTCACAAACCATGAGATCATGACCTGAGCTGAAACTAAGAGCTGGCCACTCAACCAACTGAGCTACCCTCACCCTCATGTATCATTTTTTAACATAACATTTCCACTAATTAAACTGTGGAAGATATTTAAACTTGCTCCTTTTATCATACTGACAGCTGCTCATTAGTTTTGCTTCCTGGCATAAGACATCCCAAACTCACTTGATGTGTTTTTTGCCCCAAATCTAGATTCAGTAATTTCTCCATGGAGCATAGAGCATTTCAAATGTCAATTCAGAAAGAAAAAAAGAAAAAATACATATATGTAAGAAAATTGAGAATTATCTAGCTGGTTGTAAGAGAGAGTTGCTCAAGTTTTAGTCCACCTATACAGAAATGACTCGATGGCTCCAGAAAGCTGTGTTAAGGAGAACTCTAGCACACCAGGGTTCCATGGAAGTGACAGCTCTGTTGCCCTAGAACAGCTTCTGGAAGGGTATGACCAACAAGATCAATCTGCAGTGTCAGAGGTCTGCACCTCTCCACATCTTCAGATGTTTCCCACTTTTGACGTAATCAAAATTTAGTGTATTAAGCCACTTGAAATTATTCTCTTTCCTCATTATGGTTATGGAACCAAGTTAGTGCACAGTGAATGTCATTTGTTTCAGTTTATTTGAAATTTGCATGATCACTTCTTTTTTATTTAATATATTTAAATGATAATAGGAAAAAATTTACATAATCTACATTAAAATTCATATAAGAAGCTATCTATACTTTAGAAGACTTTTCTAGTTGTCCTGTCTCCTCTACCCAACTTCCCAAGCCTTCCCCAAATGTATAAAATTATATTGCTTCTTATTTACTCTTCAAGTGATTCTTTATACTATTTTGTCATCTACAAATACAGATCACTTTGCTTCCTTGTTTGCTTTGTTAATACATACACCTCCAATAGCTGATTTTATCTCATTGCGTTGGCTAATGCTTCCAATATAATGTTTAATAATAGGAATCATAACTTACAGGTGTTTTGTTTTTGTTTTTTAAACAGAGTGGAAAAAATATTATCCAATTTAGTGAGATTTTGCTTTGGAGAATTTTAAATAATCATTCAATTTAATTCATTGACAAGTTTCCTCTGAAATAGATTTGAATATGGCCAAAGGCTTTATTGAGGATTTATTAATAGGAATATGCCACTTTTCTTTGGCTCTGTTTGTACAGTTGACTCTTGAACAACAGGGACACCCAACCCTGTGCAGTCAAAAATCCACATATAACTTCTTCCTCCCCCAGAACTTAACTACTAATGGCCTACTGTCAATGGGGAGGTTTAATGATAGCATAGTCAATTAATACATATTTTGCATATAATATGTATTCTATACTGTATCCTTACAACTAGGTAAGCTAAAGAAAACAAAATGGTACTAATAAAAATCATAAGGAAGAGAAAATACCTTTATAGTACAGTACTACATTTATTGAAAATAAATAAATACATGGAAAATGCAGTTGAAACCTGTGTTGTCCAAAGGTCAACTGTATAACACATATGATTTCCAATATTAAATAATGCCTACATTTTTGGGATAAATCCCACTGATACAGAGACCATATCCCACCATTTATGAAGACCTGTATTGTAGTAATTAAGAATTGGGGCGCCTGGGTGGCTCAGTCGGTTAAGCGTCCAACTTCAGCTCAGGTCATGGTCTTGTGGTCCGCGAGTTCGAGCCCCGCGTTGGGATCAGTGCTGACAGCTCAGAGCTTGGAGCTTGCTTCCGATTCTGTGTCTCCCTCTCTCTCTGCCCCTCCCCCGTTCATGCTGTGTCTCTCTCTGTCTCAAAAATAAATAAACGTTAAAAAAAAAATTAAAAAAAAAAGAATTGAGCTATGAGTACATAGGTAAAAGATTTCTTTAAAAAATGTTCTCTGCTATTTAATTACCATTTCCTCTTAAATGCTCACCTCTGTCACTATTTTCTTAAATGTTCATGTATGTTCACTTCTTCTCCTTAGTTACAGGGTTCTACTTTCACAGGGAGTGAGCAATGTAAGGCCCGTGTAGACACTTGATGAGCAAGAAGTAGCTCAGTAATAGACCCTTATGTTCAGCTGCCTCCTTCCCACTTACCACTAGCATTCCTTCAACTCACAAGGGTGAGTAGCAGGCTAGCAAAACTTATTTTAAGTACCGTCTTCTATTCTATTTGTCATCACCAGTGCACCAGCTTAGCTGCTCGCAGCCTCTCTCACACCATTTGACTTGTCTAGGAATGGATCCTTTCCAGGGTTCAGGTGTGAAATCAATTCTAGAGCATAATGGCTTCCTAGGTCCAAATCTCTTCTTTTCTCTTCCTAACAAGACATAGAGATATGAGGACAAGTAAAAACATCAATAGATGTCAGGAAAACTAAAAATAAAAATTTTATTTTATTTTTTTATTTAAGTATGGTTGACACACTAGAAATCACAATTCACATGTACTCCATTCTAAACTCAGGAGTCCAGCAAGAGTCAAATATATGAACAAAGATTACAGGGGTTTCACAGCATTTGGAATAAGCTATAAAATTTCAGCAGGAGTTTCTCTTCACAAAGATAGGGCACTTTCCTGAGTGGGAAAAGGTCAAACATTAATAGGGTCTGGAAGATCAGATCAACAGGAGATTCAAAGGGAAAGGCTTGGGAAAAAATTCAAGGAAACACTTTGGGTATATGTTGTATAGTAACCCACATGTTTAATACTGTTTGGTATCCATATAGGTACATAAGAATTTTCATAATGAGTCCCAAACCACAGAAAAATCATAAAATAACAATAGCATGGTATATTATAAATGTTAAGAAAATATAAATATGTTGAATAAAAACATGATTTTCTTGATTTTGAAAATGTAGTATATTTTTCTTTAGAAAATCTAAAGGAATGTTTGGAAGTAGTCTAAAAGGAAAAGTTAGACCACTATTAATATGATCAATTTTGGGGAATGGGAATATACTTTAGCTTAAAATCTAAGTACAAATTTCATTTGGCTTATGGAATTGGGTAAACATTACTTATCTAGAATGCTTTATATAAAAATTCCTTCAGAATGCCATAGTTTTAGGGTGCCTTGGTGATTTCGTCAATTAAGCATCCGACTGTTGGTTTCAACACAAGTCATGATTTCACAGCTTCATGAGTTTGAGCCCCACATAGGGCTCTGGTGCTAGCAGCGTGGAGCTTGCTTGGGACTCTTTCTCTCTCCCTTTCTCTGTCCTCTGCCACTTGTGCTGTCTCTGTCTCTCTAAAATAAATAAATAAACTTAAAAAATGTTTAAAAGAAAGAATGCCATAGTTTTAGAAATGCAGAGATTAGTATACAGGAACAAATTCCACAGTCAAGAGATTTGAAAACTACCTGGTGTTATTACCAAGACTGCTGGCACTAGATCAAATCAATTACTTTAGACAATTATAAAAATAAATGGATAAATAGGTAGATCAATAAATAAATAAATGAATAAATACATGCCAAAAGCTGCAGTTATTTTTACACAGCTATTTTTTTTTCCATTGTCACAATGCATAAGCAGATGTATTAGTTAATCCCTGAATATTTTGAACTTGCCTTCTTCTTCAGGAAAATCTTGAATTAATTTGCCATTATGTGAAACAATGTTAAGATGGTTTACAATCTCATTTTCTTAAAAGTAAAGCCATTTTAATTTTAATGGATCCAATTTACCAATCTTTTCTTTTATAGGAAAGATGTGTTACCTTATTTTATAAACACCTTTTTCTACTTTACAACCATAGAAATACTCTATAATTTTCTATACCTTTTTCACATTTAGATGTAAGAGGTGGGGTAAGTTTGTAATTTCATTTCAAATGAGGAAGCATCATTTTCTTCAGCTTTACTTAAAATTGACCCCCCAAAATGTGTATATTTAAAGTGTACAAACTGGTGTTTTATTTTGGTTTTAAATTTTCTTTAATGTTTATTTTTGAGAGAGAGAGAGAGAGAGAGAGAGCGAGCCAGGGAGGGGCGGAGAGAGAGGGAGAATCTGAAGTAGGCTCCAGCTCCAGCTGTCAGCACAGAGCCAACACGGGGCTCAAACTCATGAGCCATGAGATCATGACCTGAGCTGAAGTCGGATGCTTAACCCAGGCGCCCCAACCTGATGTTGTCAAATATGTATACATTATGTAGTGACCACCAAAGTCAAGTTAATTAACATATTCATCACCTCACATAATTACATTTTCTTTCCTTTTTTCTCCCTCCTTTGTTCTCTTTCTTCTTTCTCTCTCTCTTCCTCTCTTTTTTCCTTTTGCTTCCTTCCTTCCTTCCTTCCTTCCTTCCTTCCTTCCTTCCTTCTGTGGTGAGAATGCGCACAAACTACCCTCTTGGCAAATTTCAATGCAGTACATTAGATCTCTGGAACTTATGCATCTTGTATAACTCAAACTTTGTACACTTTGACCAATATCTCACCATTTTTTCTTCCCTCAGTCCCTGGCAAATAGCATCTACTTTCTGATTCTTTAAGACTGTTTTAGATTCCACGTAAAGTGAGATCATGCAATGTTTGTCTTTGCATGTTTGGCTTATTTCACTCAGCATAATGTCCTCTAGGTTCATCTACATTGTAGCAAATGACAAAATTTTCTCCATTTTTATAGCTGAATAATATTCCAGACAGACACCGCATTTCACCACATTTTCTTTATTCAGTTTTCTGGTGAAAAACATTTAAGTTTTTACCATATCATGGCTAACGATTGCAGCAATAAAAATGGAAGTCCGGATATGCTTTCAAGATTCTGATTTCATTTCCTTTGGATAAATACCCAAAGTGGGATTGCTGGATCATATGCTGGTTCTATTTCTAATTTTTTGAGGAACCTCCATACTGTTTTCCAAGTGACTCCACCAATTTGCATTCCCATCCAGAGTTCACCAAGGTTCCTTTTTCTTCATATCCTCACAAACAATTGAAATCTCTTTTCCTTTTTAATAATAGCCATCCTAAGAGTCATGAAGTGATACCTCATTATCCTTAAGATTTTCAGTTGTCTGATGATTACTGATGTTGGGCAACTTTTCATATACACATTGTACAATGTATGCATTCTTTGGAGAAATGTCTATTCAGGTCCTCTTCCCACCTTTAAATTGGGTTATTTGTTTTGTTGGCAATTGAGTTGTATGGGTTCCTTATATATTTCGGATATTAACCTTTTATCAAACAGATAGTTTGCAAATATTTTCTTTTTCTCTAGTTGTCTTATCTTTTTGTTGATTGTTTCCTTTGCAGAAGCTTTTTAGTTTGCTATAGTTCAAGTTATATATTTACAATTTTGTTTCCTGTGTTTTTGGTGTCATATCCGCGAAATCATTGGCAAAGCAATGTCAATAATTTTTTTTATGTTCTATTGCAGTAGTTTTATGGTTTTAGACCTTATATTTAAGTATCTACTCCATTTTTAGTTGATTTTTTTGTATAGAGTTTAAGATAAGGGTCCAGGTTCACTCTTTTGCATGTGTATATCCAGCTTGCCTTCTTACACCATTTTTTGGAGCGGCTGTCCTTTCCCTATTGCATATTCTTGACACCCTTGTCAAAAATAGGTGGAATTTATATGCATAGGTTTATTTCTGGGCTCTCTATTCTTTTCTATTGGTATATGTGTCAATCCTTATGCTAGTACCACACTGTTTTAATTACTATAGCTTCATAATATTTGAAATCATGAAGTGTGATGCTTCCAGCTTTATTCTTGTCAAGATTGTTTTGGCTGTCTCTGGTCTTTTGTTCCATATGAATTTTAAGATTTTTTTCTATTTTGGTAAAGAATGTCTTTTAGATTTTGATAAGGATTTCATTGAACCTGTAGATTAAGCAGAATGGCCATTTTAACAATATTAATTCTTCCATTCCATGAACATGTGGTATCTTTCCATTACCTGTGTTGTCTTTAATTTCCTTCATCAATGTTTTATGATTTTCAGTGTTCAGCTTTCCACTTTGGTTAAGTTTATCCCTAACTACTTTATTCTTAATGCTATTATAAATGGGATTCTCTTTCTAATTTCCTTTTTGTATAATTAATTGTTAGTGTATAGAAATGTCATTGAATCTTTGTACATTGATTTTGTATCCTGAAACAGTACTGAATTATTCTATTAGTTCTAGTAGTATTTTATTGTTAAATCTTTAGGGTTGTATGCATATATATTATAATATCATCTGCAAATAGACATGATTACACTTCTTCCTATACAATTAGGATAACTTTTATTTCTTTCTTTCCTAATCTCTGGCTAAGATTTCCACTACTATATAGAATAAAAGTGGTCAGAGTAGGTATAAATGGCCTTTATTGTGTTACAAAAATTTCTTTTTTTTTTAATTTTTTAAAAATTTTTTATTTTTTTTAATATATGAAATTTATTGTCAAATTGGTTTCCATACAACACCCAGTGCTCATCCCAAAAGGTGCCCTCTTCAGTGCCCATCACCTACCCTCCCTCCCCTCCCTCCCACCCCCCATCAACCCTCAGTTTGTTCTCAGTTTTTAAGAATCTCTTATGCTTTGGCTCTCTCCCACTCTAACCTCTTTTTTTTTCCTCCCCTCCCCCATGGGTTTCTGTTACGTTTCTCAGGATCCACATAAGAGTGAAACCATATGCTATTTGTCTTTCTCTGTATGGCTTATTTCACTTAGCATCACACTCTCCAGTTCCATCCACGTTGCTACAAAGGGCCACATTTAATTCTTTCTCATTGCCACATAGTACTCCATTGTGTATAAAAACCATAATTTCTTTATCCATTCATCAGTTGGTGGACATTTAGGCTTTTTCCACAATTTGGCTATTGTTGAGAGTGCTGCTATAAACATTGGGGTACAAGTGCCCCTATGCATCAGTACTCCTGTATCCTTTGGGTAAATTCCTAGCAGTGCTACTGCTGGGTCATAGGGTAGGTCTATTTTTAATTTTTTGAGGAACCTCTACACTTTTCCAGAGCGGCTGCACCAATTTGCATTCCCACCAACAGTGCAAGAGGCTTCCCGTTTCTCCACATCCTCTCCAGCATCTATAGTCTCCTGATTTGTTCATTTTGGCCACTCTGACTGGCGTGAGGTGATATCTGAGTGTGGTTTTGATTTGTATTTCCCTGATGAGGAGCGATGTTGAGCATCTTTTCATGTGCCTGTTGGCTATCCGGATGTCTTCTTTAGAGAAGTGTCTATTCATGTTTTCTGCCCATTTCTTCACTGGATTATTTGTTTTTCGGGTGTGGAGTTTGGTGAGCTCTTTATAGATTTTGGATACTAGCCCTTTGTCCGATATGTCATTTGCAAATATCTTTTCCCATTCCGTTGGTTGCCTTTTAGTTTTGTTGGTTGTTTCCTTTGCTGTGCAAAAGCTTTTTATCTTCATGAGGTCCCAATAGTTCATTTTTGCTTTTAATTCCCTTGCCTTTGGGGATGTGTCAAGTAAGAAACTGCTACGGCTGAGGTCATAGAGGTCTTCTCCTGCTTTCTCCTCTAGGGTTTTGATGGTTTGCTGTCTCACATTCAGGTCCTTTATCCATTTTGAGTTTATTTTTGTGAATGGTGTGAGAAAGTGGTCTAGTTTCATTCTTCTGCATGCTGCTGTCCATTTCTCCCAGCACCATTTGTTAAAGAGACTGTCTTTTTCCAATTGGATATTCTTTCCTGCTTTGTCAAAGATGAGTTGGCCATACTTTTGTAGGTCTAGTTCTGGGGTTTCTATTCTATTCCATTGGTCTATGTGTCTGTTTTTGTGCCAATACCATGTTTTGTGCTGTCTTGATGATTACAGCTTTGTAGTAGAGGCTAAAGTCTGGGATTGTGATGCCTCTTGCTTTGGTCTTCTTCTTCAAAATTACTTTGGCTGTTCGGGGGCCCTTTTGTGGTTCCATATGAATTTTAGGATTGCTTGTTCTAGCTTTAAGAAGAATACTGGTGCAATTCTGATTGAATTGCATTGAATGTGTAGATAGCTTTGGGTAGTATTGACATTTTAACAATATTTATTCTTGCAACCCATGAGCATGGAATGTTTTTCCATTTCTTTATATCTTCTTCAATTTCCTTCATAAGCTTTCTGTAGTTTTCAGCATACAGATCTTTTACATCTTTGGTTAGATTTATTCCTAGGTATTTTATGCTTCTTGGTGCAGTTGTGAATGGGATCAGTTTCTTTATTTGTCTTTCTGTTGCTTCATTATTAGTGTATAAGAATGCAACCGATTTCTGTACATTGATTTTGTATCCTGCAACTTTGCTAAATTCACGTATCAGTTCTAGCAGACTTTTGGTGGAGTCTTTTGGATTTTACATGCATAATATCATGTCATCTGCAAAAAGTGAAATCTTGACTTCATCTTTGTCAATTTTGATGCCTTTGATTTCCTTTTGTTGTCTGATTGCTGATGCTAGCACTTCCAACACTATGTTAAACAACAGCAGTGAGAGTAGACATCCCTGTCATGTTCCTGATCTCAGGGGGAAAGCTTCAGTTTTTCCCCATTGAGGATGATATTAGCTGTGGGCTTTTCATAAATGGCTTTTATGACGTTTAAGTATGTTCCTTCTATCCCGACTTTCTTGAGGGTTTTTATTAAGAAAGGATGCTGAATTTTGTCAAATGCTTTTTCTGCATTGATTGAGAGGATCATATGGTTCTTATCTTTTCTTGTATTAATGTGATGTATCATGTTGATTGATTTGCAAATGTTGAACCAGCCCTGCATCCCAGGAATGAATCCCACTTGATCATGATGAATAATTCTTTTTATAAGCTGTTGAATTCAATTTGCTAGTATCTTATTGAGAATTTTTGCATCCATATTCATCAGGGATATTGGCCTGTAGTTCTCTTTTTTTACTGGGACTCTGTCTGGTTTAGGAATCAAAGTAATACTGGCTTCATAGAATGAGTCTGGAAGTTTTCCTTCCCTTTCTATTTTTTGGACTAGCTTGAGAAGGATAGGTACTATCTCTGCTCTAAAAGTCTGGTAGAACTCCTCTGGGAAGCCATCTGGTCCTGGACTCTTATTTGTTGGGAGATTTTTGATAACTGATTCACTTTCTTCACTGGTTATGGGTCTATTCCACCTTTCTATTTCTTCCTGTTTGAGTTTTGAAATGTGTGGGTGTTTAGGAATTTGTCCACTTCTTCCAGGTTGTCCAGTTTGTTGCCATATAATTTTTCATAGTATTCTCTGATAATTGCTTATATTTCTGAGGGATTGGTTGTAATAATTCCATTTTCATTCATGATCTCTTTGGGTGATATCCCTTTTCTTTTTGAGAAGCCTGGCTAGAGGTTTATCAATTTTGTTTATTTTTTCAAAAAACCAACTCTTGGTTTCATTGATCTGCTTGATAGTTTTTTTAGATTCTGTATTGTTTATTTCTGCTCTGATCTTTATTACTTCTCTTATTCTGATGGGTTTGGGGTATCTTTGCTGCTCTGCCTCTCTTTCCTTTAGGTGTGCTGTTAGATTTTGTATTTGGGATTTTTCTTGTTTCTTAAGATAGGCCTGGATTGCAATGTATTTTCCTCTCGGACTGCCTTCGCTGCATCCCAAAGCGTTTGGATTGTTGTATTTTCATTTTCGTTTGTTTCCATATATTTTTTAATTTCTTGTCTAATTGCCTGGTTTACCCATTCATTCTTTAGTAGGGTGTTCTTTAACCTCCATGCTTTTGGAGGTTTTCCAGACTTTTTCCTGTGGTTGATTTCAAGCTTCATAGCGTTGTGGTCTGAAAGTATGCATGGTATGATCTCAATTCTTGTAAACTTATGAAGGGCTGTTTTGTGACCCAGTATATGATCTATCTTGGAGAATGTTGCATGCGCACTCGAGAAGAAAGTGTCTTCTGTTGCTTTGGGATGCAGAGTTCTAAATATATCTGTCAAGTCCATCTGATCCAATGTATCATTCAGGGCCCTGGTTTCTTTATTGACCATGTGTTTAGATGATCTATCCATTGTTGTAATTGGGGTATTAAAATCCCCTGCAATTACCACATTCTTGTCAATAAGGTTGCTTATGTTTGTGAGTAATTGCTTTATATATTTGGGGGCTCCCATATTTGGCACATAGACATTTATAATTGTTAGTTCTTCTTGATGGATAGACCCTGTAATTATTATATAATGCCCTTCTTCATCTCTTGTTACAGCCTTTAATTGAAAGTCTAGTTTGTCTGATATACGTATGGCTACTCCCGCTTTCTTTTGACTTCCAGTAGCAAGATAAATAGTTCTCCCTCCCTTCACTTTCAGTCTGAAAGTGTCCTCAGGTCTAAAATGAGTCTCTTGTAGACAGCAAATAGATGGGTCTTGTTTTTTTTATCCATTCTGATACCCTATGTCTTTTGGCTGGCGCATTTAGTCTATTTACATTCAGTGTTCTAGAAAGATATGGATTTAGAGTCATCGTGATGTCTATAGGTTTCATGCTTGTAGCGATGTCTCTGGTACTTTGTCTCACAGGATCCCCTTAGGATCTCTTGTAGGGCTGTTTTAGTGGTGGTGAATTCCTTCAGTTTTTGTTTGTTTGGGAAGACCTTTACCCCCCTCCCCCCCCCCATTCTAAATGATAGGTTTGCTGGATAGAAGATTCTCGGCTGCATATTTTTTTCTGTTCATCACATTGAAGATTCCCTGCCATTCCTTTCTGGCCTGCCAAGTTTCAGTAGAGAGATCCGTCACTAGTCTTATCAGTCTCCCTTTATATGTTAGAGCATGTTTATCCCTAGCTGCTTTCAGAATTTTCTCTTTATCCTTGTATTTTGCCAGTTTCACTATGATATGTCGTGCAGAAGATCGATTCAAGTTACGTCTGAAGGGAGTTCTCTGTGCCTCTTGGATTTCAGTGCCTTTTTCCTTCCCTAGTTCAGGGAAGTTCTCAGCTATTATTTCTTCAAGTACACCTTCAGCACCTTTCCCTCTCTCTTCCTCCTCTGGGATACCAATTATGCATATATTATTTCTTTTTAGTGTGTCACTTAGTTCTCTAATTTTCCCCTCATACTCCTGGATTTTTTTATCTCTCTTTTTCTCAGCTTCCTTTTTTCCATAACTTTATCTTCTAGTTCTCCTATTCTCTCCTCTGCCTCTTCAATCCGAGCCATCGTCGTTTCCATTTTATGCCTAGCAACAAACCATTAATATACATAAGGTCAACCTGATAGTTCTGCAACAATTAATGCAAAAATATACTATTCTATATGGAGACTTTATTACTCCTATTTCAATAACAGATACATCAATCAGCCAGGAAATCATTGGGATATAATTGACCTAAACAGCACCATCAATCAACCTGATCTAATTCATAATTCTAGAATACAGCATCTAACAATAGTAGAATCCACATTTATCTTAAGGTTTCATTGAAGTATTCACCAAGAATGACCATGTTCTGGATCAAAAAATGCACCTTCACAAATTTAACATGATAAAAATCATACAAAATATGTTCTCACACCCAACATATTTAAACTAGAAGTCAATAATAGATTCTAGGAGAATTCCAAAGTATTTGGGGATTACACAAAACCTTTGAGAATAATACATGGATCAAAGAAGGAGTATCAAGAGGAATTAAGATATTTTAAACTAAACAAAAAGAAAATACACTAATCAAATATTGTGGAATGCAGTAAAAACATATTTAGGGGAATATTTATAGTATTAAATAAATATTTGGGAAAATAAGAAAGACTAAATCAATAAACCAAGCTACCATCTCAAGAATCAAGGGATAGAAGAACAATCTAGGTCTAAAACAAGCAATAAAATGAAATAATAAAATTTAACACAGAATTGAATAGAAAACAGGAAACAGTAAAGAAAACCATCCAAATCTAAAATGCTTATTTGAAAAATATCAATAAAAATAACCCCTGGCTAGGTTAATCATGAAAAATAGAGGGATACATATTACCAATATGAAAGAAGTCATTGTTACGGATCTCCATGACTTTGAAGTATAGTAAAGGGATAATTTGAACAACTTTATGTTCACAAATTTAAAAACTTACATGAAATGGACCAAAACCTTGAAAGACACAAAGTATAAAAATTCTCCAAAAGAGGAGGAATCATCTGAATAGGCTTATATCCATTAAATATATTGAATAAAATAATAATAACCTTTCAAAACAGAATGCACCAGGCCCAGATAGGTTCACTAGTGAGTGCTGCTAAACATTTAAGAAAGAAATTATACTAACTCTCTACAGTTTCTTTCAGGAGGATTGAAGTAGAGGGGAAACCTCATAATTCATATTCCTAACAAAGTCAGCATTACTTCGATACCAAAAACAAAGACACTACAATAAAAGAAAATAAAGACTAATGTATCTCATGAATGTAAATGCAAAAATTCTCATAAAATATTACCAAATTCAACAATGTGTAAAAAGAATTATGTACCATGACCAAGTGGCATCTATTTGAGATATGCAAAGCTCATTCAGTATTTGAAAATCAATTAATATAATATATCACATCATGAAAACTCCCATAATTATATAAATAGATCAAAAAAGCATTTGTCAAAATCTAGTACCCATTCATGATTAGAAACTCTCAGGAAAGTAGGAATAGAGGGGAACTAATTCAACACAAAAAGAACATGTACAAAACCCTACAGTTAACTTTATATATAATGGTGAAAAACTCTTCTTTCTGGATAAGACTGGGGGGGTTGGGGGAAAGATTTACCCTCTCATTACTATGTTCCTGCATTGTATTATAAGTCCTTGCTAGTGCAATAAGACAAGAAAAGAAACCGAGTTATACAGATTACAAAGGAAGAAATAAAACTTTGTGAGCAGAGCACACTATCATCATGTAGAAAATTAAAAAAAATCAACACCAAAAAAGACTTCTCTTATAACTAACAAGTGATTATAGCATGATTTCAGGGTGCAAGGTTAATATACAGAAGTTAATTGCTTTTCTATGTATTAGCAATGAATGAATGGAATTTTAAATTAAAAACATATTACCATTTATATCATCACCCCAAAGTTAAATACTTAGGTTTAAATCTAATAGAGTATGTATATGACCTATATGAGAAAAGCTACACAAGTCTGGTTAAGGATATCAGAGAACTAAATAAATGTTCATGGAAAAGAAGACTCAATATTGTCAAGATGTCAGTTGTTCTGAACTTGATGTATAGATTCCACACAACCCCAATAAAAATTTCAATAGGTTATTATATAGATATCAACCAACTAATTTTTTTTACCGTTTCTTATAAATTCTTATGTTTATATGGAAGGGCAAAAGAAACTGAATAACTCACTTTTATGGAAGGAGAAGTTGAAAGAATGACTCTGTCTGATTTCAGACTTAGAGAACTAAATAGAAATGAGCTATCAAGCTATGAAAAGACATAAGCATATTTGTAAGTGAAAGAAGCCCATATAAAAAAGCCAAATACTATATGATCCCAACTCTATGGAATTTTAGAAAAGGCAAACTATGGAAATCTAAAATAAACAGTGGTTGCCAACCATTGTGGGGGCCAGGATTGGATGAATAGTCAGGGGACTTGAGGATTTTAGGGCTATGAGAATACTCTAATGATGAATACATGACATTATAAGTTTATTTATACCCATAAAATGTGCAACCAAAGGTGAACTCTCAGGTAAACCATGAACTTTGGGTGATTATGGTGTGTTAATGTTGGTTTTACAATGCAATAAATGTATCTTTCTGGTGGGGGATGTTGAATACAGGGGAGGCTACACATGTGTGGAGACAGAGTATATATGAGAAAGTTCTGTACCATCCTGTCATTTTTTCTCTGAATTTAAAACTGCTCTAAAATGAATGTCTAAAAGTAATAAAATAAAAGAAAGAAAATATTTGTCATACTCAATACTTGTTCTTGATAAAAACTGTCACCAACTGGGGAGTTCTCTTTTGGGCCCAACCATTGGTAATTACAATGGCTTTGCTTGGCAAGTACATACCACTATCTCTCATCTTTGTTGATTTTTGGAGATGTTTTTGTGTAGAGGTTTTTTCACTTTCTGTTCATGCTTAGGACATTTCCAGAGTTTAAAAAGAAAACAAAAACCTTTTACCAGTATCACTAGATCACTAGCAGTGGGTCAGTGGAGCTCCTTCCTCTGCTATGCCCAGGTCGATCTCCTCCTAACTATATTTTGACCCATGAGGTTCTCAGATGTTGCCTTAGGAACTTAGATGGGAGGTAATATCATGTTTATAAATGCAAATGGAATTAAAAACTTAAAACACATAAGATTAATAAACACCTTGAAGAAAATCAAAGTTGTTCTTTTTAATGTTAGGAAAGAAGTCATATTTAGATTATAGTAGATAAAGCCATGCCAGTGGAATAGAGCTCTAGAGTTGCCTTCATAAAACTTAAACAATCCTTTCCACTGAAAATTACAAAATTAAAAGTCAGGTAGGTAAATGTATCAGTATATATGTGTCAGACTAGGTACTGACTGCCTAAGGAAGTAAACTACGCTCAAAATTTTTAAAAACTTATGTGTACCTTTCTTTAAATAAGATGCATAAAGACCAAAAATCATACAAAGATACACTCACCACTTTCATTTAGTTGATGAGTACACAATGCAGTCAAGTCATTTTCATTGTTCTCTCAAGTACATTATACATGCTGTGTCTAATGCAGTTTGTGTATATCCAAAGCTTAATACACAGTGAATACTCAGTTAACTAGGGCATTAATAATAATATTAATATTTAATTTTTCTTAGACACTGATAAATCCCTTGTTAGTTTGCACATAACACCATTCTTAAAAGCTTTCATAGAGTTAAAATTTTCAACACATTTAATCTGGACTTGGGTTTCTATCAAGGACTGGATGTAAAAATTGTGAAGACTTCTTGCTTCTCTCCACATGAAGATGTGTTTTTCTTCATTATAGATAGCTGAGGTAGTTTCAGGAATTTGAATTTCTACCTTTTCTTGCTGCTCACTAGGTGACAAATTTTAACTCATGTCACCTAAGGATTCAAGTCTTCATCTCCTCTTGGAAGTCCCAGGCTCTGCTACAGCTTTCAGATGAATCCAGGATGCTTCCTTTGTCCTTTACAAAAATCGAAATATACACCCATAACCCACCAAGAGAGAAATGCTATTGTTCTGTCTTTTGACATTATCTTTTATTCCCTGTTTTTTTTAAATTTCAAGAGTCTTCTTCAATCAATTCTCAAAAAGTTTTTTTTTTTTTTTTTTTTTTTTTTTGGTCTGTGGTTGGTTCTGATACAAATAGCTATGATAAGTGCAAACATGAAACAAATGACACTGTAGCAGCATATGTTAGGGTGGGTATAAAGAAATGTCACTGAAAGTTACTTGCTTGACTTCACTATATATCCCTAAACTGTGCTCATGAAAGTGGAGAATGTGTCTTTATGTGCTTCTTGTGTATGCATCTTATTTGAAGAAAGTTGATATAAGCCTTTTTGAAATTTTGAGCATATATGTATGTATACACACAATTTTATAAAATAGTATATCATTACTATAATCTCTCCATGAGGCAGGACATTTTATTGTTGTTATGTAACAAATGCAGCTATGAGATTAAATAATGTGGGTATTATCCCACAGGTATATAATAAATCAGGTATAGATTTTTTGATCATGTATTTTTAAAGCACTAAAGGAGTAAATTTATTAAAAAAATAAATGAGTGATATAATTGTTTTACTACATTACATATGTGACATATCCAAAGTAAAGATAGAATATGCAACTGGGAAGCTAAAAGTTAGGCTTTGGCAGGAGGCAAAAATAAAAGAAAAAAACCTGGAACATAACTAACGTTTATTAGAGTAAAATCCTGATGAATCTAGATTTAGATATCTACCTATGACATTAATATCATCTTTAAAATGCATAGATAGGGGTGCTTGGGTGGCTCAGTCAGTTGACTGTCCAATTCTTGATTTCAGCTCAGGTCATAATCCCAGGGTCATGGGATCAAGCCCTGTGTCAGGTTCTGTGCTGAGCATGGAGTCTGCTTAAGATTCTCTCTCTCTCTCTCTCTCTCTCTCCCTCCCTCCCTCTCCTACTCTCCTGATTGCACACATTCTCTCTCTAAAATAAATAAATAAATAAATAAATAAATAAATAAATGCATGGATAATTTTTATGATTATATTCTTAATACCAGAATGTATTTCTCATTATTACATAACATTCAGATACCATGAGAAAAAAATGCTTTAAAAATTGACCTCAAAATTAAAATATCATATATCTAATATACCATAATCAAAATCCAAAGTCAAAAGAGAAAATAAGTATACGATTACAAAAATATGACAAGGAAAAGAATGACAACCCAGTAAAATATTACGTACAATATACAAGCAAGTAGTTATTCAAAAGACACACTTGGCAATTAAATAATTGAAAGTTGCTTCGACATCACTGACACTTAAAGGACTATAATCAAAATATGTTACAGGGCACCTGGTGGCTTAGTCGGTTGAGCATCTGACTCTTGGTTTCAGCTACGATCATGATCTCACGGTTTGTGGTTTCTAGCCCTGCATCGGGCTCTTTGCTAACAGTATGGAGCCTGCTTGTGATTCTGTCTCTCTCTCTCTCTCTCTCTCAAAAATAAATAAGTAAACATTTAAAAAATATATTAAGTGAAATGTTTGTATATATGACTTGAGTGAAATGTAAAATTAAGGACACAAATATCGCATTGTTAGGATACCTATTTGGTAAAAAGTCTTCATAATAACTTTCAAAATAAAAATGCACAAATAATTTAATATAGCCCTTACATTAATTGAAAGTATCCTAAAGTAGTTTTTAAGAAGGAGTGGAATAAATATAGTATGTGTCATAAATAAAATGGTGTTGAAAAAAAACACAGGTAGATTTATGTGTAAGATACAGAAAATCTATAGTCTCAATTACTAAGCTACAACCAAAATACAAAATAGGAGGTAGAAGACACTTGCAATATTTTCTAAAAGATTACATTAGGAACTTAAAAAAATATATCTTTGTGGAGTAGAACAAAAGTGATAAGGAAGGAACAATTGCATTTTTTTTTTTTTTTTTTTATGTTAAGGAAAGAGAGAAAGAATCTCAAGCAGGATTCACACTGTCACCACAGAGCCCCATGAGGGGCTCAAACTCACCAACTGTGAGAACTCATGACCTGAGCTGAAACCACGAGTTGGATATTTAACCAACTGAGCCACCCAGGCACCCCTTGCATTTTATTTTTAATTTTGGCAATATTCAAATGTTATTAACAATACTTTCTTAAATATTTAGATATACAAATATCTTACATACGTAGATAATGCAAAAAATGCTTTACCACCATAAACATGAAAGCTCTTTCAGAAATTCTGAAGAATATTTTCTCTAAAAAAAGCATATCTAATCTATTTATCTCTCTCAACTACCTACCTACCCATTTGAATGTAGAGATGCCAGTTTTTAAAATGCCAATTTTTAAATTTCAAATTATGTGCTAAAATATTACATTCTATATTTTATAGAAAACTTAACCTAAACCTTCCATTTGCATAATGTGGGTATTTTAAACAATATTTCAAAATGTTTAAATATGAAAAGACAAATGAAAATAAAATATTGTCCTAAAGTCACCAATGTTATTAACAATTCATTTTATTAATTATCAACATTAAATTGATAGTAAACTATCAAGTGTATGACATTCTTTAGGTTAAAAGGTCAAGTTCATTACATTTATTAAAATTTAATGAATATTAAAACAAAATCTAAATTAGCAGTTAGCATAATGATGTACAATATAACAATAAAAATTCAGGGAACAGCTGTTTTCTTCACCCAACTTTAGTTTACTTGAAAAGAATTGCTATTTAGTCACTTTCTTTTGTTCAAATAACTGTGCAGGACAAGTAATATTTTGCATTTTTTTCATAATAATAGTAGCAACAGACATCCATATAATGTTATTTTATGTTAAAGACTTGGTTTAAATCTGTTAATTAATAAGTTAATTAAATTACCAAATACTGCATTTGTTAAATGCAAGTCAACTCCTAATGCATGAAGTTGTTATTCTGTGTCATTTATAAAGACAACTAGTTTTGATTTCTCATTAAGATTTACATTTTTTAAGCATTTTAATGTGCCAAATATCAGAAAGAATATAAGTTGCTTTAAAATATCTGTTAATAATGTTTCTAGAAAGTGTCTAGAATTTGACTTAAATAAAATCAGTTAAAGGTAAAATCTACCATTCCAATCTGTTGTAGTTTCAATTTAAGTGTGAAATGCATTACTTTAAATTATAAATACTTTTGAAAAAAATGCCTAGAAATGAAACATCAATAAATACTATTCTTATGAAATGAAACCATGCCTATCACTTGCTAAATAAGACCATATATATATGTAATCTCATGCAGGATGATATGATTTATGCATTTCTGCATACTATCTTATGGCCTCAAGAATGTGAAATTATTTAATAAATATTAAAATATCCATTATTCCTGTTCATTGCCATTTTACCTTACCTTATTGGTCATGAAACTATAGCATAGATTCACTAGCTTTTTCTATTGCTAGGGAAGACTTTAGTCACTTTATCAATATTAATTATTTTTCTTGTATGGAGTTTTGTTTGGAGTTTCTTGTATGGAATTTTGGATGATGCAAAGAAATATGTTAGAGATCTGATAAAAGAATGAGATAATTGGATGTGCATTATCCTGTATACTTGCTATTTGGATTGTATCAGGAATCAGCTTTTACTCCAAGTTTTACCTAATTTTCTAACTCTTCTTTCACATACTTGCTTAAAAACCTGCTTATTTTTGTTTTTACTGCATTCTTTTTTAGCACTTTGCTAACTACTGTCGTAGACTCTAAGTCTAAAATTCTCTTTTATCTAGCAAAAGAGCGAACACAGGATTAAAAGGAGAGATGGCTAATGTCCGGGGAAAAAGACAAGAGCCCCGAATAAGGGTCCTTGCCCCGCGCTTATTCCGATCAGAAGGCTTGCAAACGTGATGGGTGTGTACAAAGAGACAAAGAAACTAGGAACATTAACTTGTGGATGTGAGGGGGAAAAGGGTATTTAGAAGATATACAGTGTTTGGGGTTTGGGTCAATATAAAACAAAATCCAGGCGCCAGGCAGATGGGTAGATGGTTGTTAATGGCAGACAGGAGGAGCCTTGCCTGTTTATCTTTGCCAGCCTAGAGGGTGAGACAGATAGGAGGAATACCCTTGGGGTGAACAAGACACCTTTTCTTTTGTTAACCATCTCAGCTCAGGGCTGCTTCTGCCTGCAGTGCAGCGGTCCAAAGTCCAATTCACCAATTTTTACCTAACCTGGCCCTATTCTCCTATGAAAGCAGCTTTCTGCTATAGTATTAAACTTGTGGTGCTTTCACCCTGAATATCTAATCTTGTTATTCCTATGTATTGGGCACCTTTGCGCCAATTCTATTTCAGGCCTTTGCCTCTCTCTCTCTGTTTGGGGTTTCAGCACACCCTCTCTATTTTGGGGTGCCTTTGCACCTCCCTATTCTTGGCACCTTTGTGCCTCCCTATTCTTGGATTGCCAATCTGGTTACCCAAACTCGGGTGTGAGCATTTTATGACTCTGTATTTCTTTATACCTTGTTAACCCATTGGTGTAGGCCCGGGGTATTCCTAAGCTTATCCCCCACAAACTACAACCAATACAAACCAATAGCCACTATAAACTTTTTCTTCTAGGATTGCTTAGTATCTGTGTGGTCTGCTTCCAAAATTATTACAGTTTATGGTTTACCAAGAGTTTTGCCAGTGTATACAATTAAAAACTTACTTTCTAGCTTAAAGTATTCATTTTTTTAAACAGTATTCAGTTTTTCCCTATCATCTGACTATTGACCAATATTTTAAGTATTTCCTATAAAAGTACTCACCAGTGATATCTTCCTGCATTATTTAGGATTTAGTAGAGAATTTGGGGGGTGAACTCTAAATGATTTACTGCAGGGTTTATTTTTAACTCATTTCTTATGTGCTTCATATTTCAAACAGCCTTTTGCTTATATAGTTGCTTAAGTACTCTGGCTAATAGGGCCTCTAAAATTATGTAGCTATATCACATTGAAAATAATTTCTCTACCATCACTATGACAATTGAACACGCTACCTAATTGTTTCTGGAACAAGTTCTGAAATCCATTTGCAGGAAATCATACACTCCACTTGCACTGAGTTTTTTGGGTACAATTAGTTGTATGGCCAACGAATTTCAAGATAAGGAGAAATGCAGAGGAACAAATGTACATTATATGAATAGTACATGTTTCTGCCACTTGAACCTTAGCTTAAAACCCACATGACGAGAATAGAAGTATTGAGCTGGAAGAAGTCACTAGGGAGTTTCTCTGGAGATAATTGTCAGAGTGCTTTAAAAAGCACTGATTTGACTAGTGCATTACAACTGTGTGTCAAGAACTTATTATTTTTAAGAAAAGTCCACATTACTTGGCATGTGTCTTTTGGATTTGGGGAACAAGAAAAACTGGCATTTGATGCTAGAAAAATATAGAGCTGAGAAGCTTTGGTTATTGACTAAAGTTTTCAGAATAGAAAGAAAAAAGTCGTTATGAAAAGTAAGTGTACTCTCATTAAATGAGAAGACAAAGGAAACAGTAGAGTTTCAAATTGGTACACAGATAGTCTTTTTTGTGCTTATGCTATCATGTTATATTTTTATAAGACAATGTCTACTCATGTAAATTGTCAAATTTATTTTCTTAGGTGTATTCGTAATATCTCCCTTATGTTACTTTGACCAGTTCAGTTCCTCTTATTTATTACTCGTATTTGATATTTATCCATAAGAAAAAAATGCCTAAATGGGAATAAATCATTTGCCTTGCATATTATGTCAGTAATATGACTTGGGAAATATTTGTGTAGGTGGTATTTTTGAAAGCATCAATTTATGTTCCCCTACGAATTGATGAGAATTAATTCAAAGTACCTGTTTTCCAAAATATATCCTTAGAATATTGTTACTAAATGCTAAATTGATAAATGCAATTTTTGTTCCTCAAAAATAATACATTTGATTTCAAGTGATGTTAAAACACTGTGTTTAATTAATTTTAATGCATATATATGTAGATACCACCTGATAAATAACTGAGCTTGTGCTATTTCATTACTGATTTTAATTGCTTTAGAATCTATTATCTAATTTTTTTTCAAGACTGTTCAATACTGTGTATATAGCATCATTTTTGCTTGTTATATGTATTGTTTTTAACTTGAAAATAAATTAGTAAGTTTACATAATTAAATTTAAATCTTAACCATTTATAAAAATAATGTAAGGTTTTAGTCTTAAAATTCTTTGTACGTGTGGTGTCTTCTGATTGGGCCGACTTAATGGCATAGAAGTGCTTTCACTTAACATGTGTCATTTTATTTATAACCAGGTTCTTAAGGCAGCACACTCAGAAGCATTAATAACGCGTGCGGTGGAGCAGTGTATTTGTTTTCACAGGCTGAAATCAATTCACCTTGAAAGCACTGCTCATATAGGATGAATAACTCTGGAGATAAGAAGATCTATCCTATTAGCAATAAAAAAATAGCCTGAGAGAGTTATAAATTTAAAAGCAAGTGTGGTTGTTGGTATTCAGTGGCTCTATACATCTTAAACTGGTCCAGCTATTAGTATATGATGGAGTAAGATTCTTTTAGTGCCAGAGAGGCAACCTGGCACTGCTGGATATTAGTGCAAGAGAAGGGAAGTTATATCAGCCAGGTCCATCAGAACACTGAAGGGAAGACATATGAAATTATATTCATAGAGACTAAAATACAATTTTTTTTAATTTGCCACTCAGAAATGAGCAACTCACAAATTTGATGCAATAAAAATAATTTTCCCTCCAAGGGAATAAGTATGCAGATTGTTTTTGGGAGCATTGAGGGATTTTTTAATTTTTTTACTCTTTTTCACAGTCTGAATAGTCATGATCAAGATATTTATTCAATACTATCTTGACTCTTTCAGCTGAAATATTACTGTGTCAACATGTATAGGTGGTCTTTTCTCTAAGCTAATGTAATTATTTTCCTGATTCCTTTCCCACTTTTGATTATTTCCCCAAAGGCAATAAAGGCATACATTGGAAATTTTGTGTAACTCAAATGTAGTTCCCCAGTCTCCCTCCATCACCAAGATGTAGCATTAATAGCTGTGTAATCCATAATCCCTGCTATGTTTCTATGAAACATTTAGAAAGAAGGCCAAAATTATGATAAATTCTTATTTACATAAATATAAATACACTTTAAATTCCTTATCACAGTAAATATTCCAAAATGGAAAGAAATTTTACAGTGAACACCACTTTGTAACCACCTAGATTCTATTATTAGCATGTTACAACACTTGTTTTAGTGTTTATCAATCATCTATTTATCAAAATTTGTTTTATCATCTTTCTATCAATATAACTTACTTTTTGATACATTCAAAAGTGAATTGCATTCATAAGTACATTTTTAACAAATTTTTCATTATAGATGCAGTTTGCTAAAACTTAGATTTTGATGTTCATTGTAATATTTGTATGTAATTAAATGTACTGTGCTTTGACTAATGCATGTACCTATATGTCAAAGCCTGTCAAAGGTCTCATATTTTATCCTAATTTCAGGACCACGGGTTTAGCAGATGCTAGTAAAAAACATGAAACTCGTTATTTAGAAAAAAAGAACTGTTTATTACTCAGAGTAATACCAATATCCAGAGTAACATTATTTACACTTGTTCCCTGAACACAAATTCCCAAGTGGAAGGACATTGAAGGCTAGGTGACTCTTGCACACACAATGAGAGAAACCCTAAACTAAGGAAACCTCAGACTTTGAAGGGACTGCTAGTAAAGTTTTGCCAGTGTGTGCCACAGATAGTTTGTTATTATGCTGGACAGAAAACAAATCTACTCCCTTCTCTGGAGAGAGATATTATCTCTGTTGTCCAAGACTGTTTGCTATGCAAACATCTTAGAAAAGATAGTATAGAACAAAGCATCACCAATAGTTTTGCTTAGAAAGTATGAAGAAATGGGAGAGACCCAAGGAAGACTGACTCTTCATAATACTTAATCCTTGGTTCTTCACTGTATTGAATATATCTATATCTACATCTATCTAATCTAATCTAATCCAATCTAATCTAATATATATGCCCATACCACTTATCAACCATTCCAGTTAACCTGACCAACATGATCTGAGCTTTAATTAAAACAAAACAAAACAAAACCTTTTGATTTGTGTTATGCACAATTTAATTAAGTCAATTGTCAGTAAGTCTAAACACAGCAGATGGAGTCCAGTTTTGACCTTAGCTGTGCTCGTTAGAATCCCAGATGAAAAAAATCCCATAAACGATAAAGACCTACCTTAATAGGCTAGGTGGTTTCTCCTTAAGTTTTTGTATGAATTTTTCCATTTGCCACAAGCCTATGATCCAAGTATGGTGTTAAATATTAGTAATTACACAGATTTCACCTTGACCACAGAGAGTAAGTGTAGGGTGCTTCCATCATGTATAACTACTCTGGCCAGTAAATTGAGGCTGATTTGAATGCCTTCCAGGATGAGGTGGTTTTATTTAAACACATTCAGTTCTTTTATGATTACTTCTTAAATGTAAGTCACTATAATTTGGAGAGGGAAAAAGTGAAATCATGAATTCCACAAAAGAAGTACAATCCTAAATATTATACATGGTATAGTTGGAAAGAAAGTGTTTGCAATATTTCGAGTTCCAAGTAAGACCTACATCATATTTGTAAGGCAAGGATCCTAAAGATGCCTTCACTTCTATAAATCAGCCACTGTTCAAGACTCGACTATCATGGCAGATTTACATTTCCTTTCCTGTCATTGCCATTTCAGCTTACGTATGTGTAGCTGAGATGCCATAAGCCTTGGTGGCTTCTTTAGGACAGATGTCTAGGAAAGGCAGGTTTTGTTTAAAGTAGAAGCCTAGACACAGATGCAGAGAGGTCATGGTGTCTTAGTTCTGAAGCAGTCCCACTGCTTCTCCAAAATGTCTCCAACCTGCTGTACATCAGCACAGACTTTGAACCAAAGGTGACTTAAAACAGAAAAGATAGATTAAAGGATTATCAGAAAGAGAATGAGAAGCAGCAGCAGCAGAAGCAGCAGCAACTTAGGAATCAGCTTGAATTGGCATTAAGTATGTAATTTTTAAAAATACAAAACATCTAAGATATTCATTGGAAGGACTATATGTACCCATTAGTATAGATCCTCCTTTATTTTATAACTTTTGTATAGTTTTCCACATGGATGTTCTGAATATATTAGAGTTATATATAATAAATGTTCCAGTGAGGGATTGTAAAATATATTATTTAATATTCAGATTCCAATTATTTATTACTTTTATATGGGAAAGCAATTTAGATTTATACACTGTGGCAAGGTAAGCTCACGTATTATTCTAGGTTTTTGGGTTTTGTTGTTGTTGTTGTTGATTCTCTGAAATTTTCTCCATTGACAATCATGTTTCTGCAAATTAAGACTGTTCTATTTTTTTTCTTTCCAATGTAAGTACATGTCTTTATTCTGTTCTTTGCTTTATGGCATTTTCTAGTAATTCCAGTATGACATCAAATAGAAATAATATGAGGTGAAATATTTGCCATGTTTCTAGTCATAGTGAGAAAAGATTTAATCTCTTACTCTTAAGTATGATATTACAGTGTAGATTTTTCCCATAGATTTATTAGAATTAATAAATTTATATTTTATTCCCTAATTTGTTGAAGTTTTTATCATGAAAGGATATTGAACTTTGTCTAATTATTTTTCTTCACATATTAATTTACTCATATATTTTTTCTTTATAATCTGTTAAGTGGTAAATTACACTGATTTCCAAATGTTGAATTAGCTTTGTATGCCTATGATAATTTAATATAAAATAATATATTTCTCTTTGAAATAGATTTGAAAGGATTTGTATGTCCACATTTACAAAAAATATGGATGTGTAATTTATTTGCTTACCATTTTTTTCTAGTTTTGGTATTAGCATAAAGGTGGCTTCATAAACTTTTGGAAAGTATTTTCTCCTCTCAATATTTAGAAAAAATTGGGTAGAATCGTTACTATTTATTCCTTAAATATTTGGCAAAATGTATTAGTGAAACTAATTAGGGTCAAAAGTTTCTTGGAATATTTTAAACTACAAATATCATTTGTTTATTACACATAGAGATATTCAGGTTATCTATTTCTCTTTGAGTGTGCTTTTTTAGTTTGTGTCTTTCAAAGAGTCAATTTCTTCTAAGCTACCAGTTATGGACATAGACCTTTGTAATATTCATTTATTATACTTTTAGTTTTGTAAGACAGTAGTGATGTCCATTTTTGATGTTGATATTTTTCCTTATCTCTTTTTTCTTGGTTTACCTTAGAGATTTATTAATTTTTATTGAACTTTTTCAAGAACCAGCTTGTTTTCATTGATTATGAAATCAGTCAATCATATATATTATACATATGCATATATAACATACACATACAGGCATAAACATATGTTATGTAAACATACATACTCCAAAAATTACTAGAACTGATACACAAATTCAGCAAGGTTGCAGGATTTAAAATCAATGTACAGAAATCTGTTGCATTTCTATACACCAATAATGAAGAAGAAGAAATAGAAATCAAGGAGTCAATCCCATTTACAATTGCGCCAAAAACTGTAAGTTACCTAGGAATAAGCTTAAACAAAGAGGTAAAGATCTATAGATAACTTATGAAAGAAATTGAAGAGGGCACAAAGAAATGGAAAAACATTCCATGCTCATCAGTTGGAAGAACAGATATTTTTCAAATGTCTATACTGCCCAAATCAATCTATGCATTTAATGCATCCCCCATCAAAATAACACCAGCGTTCTTCACAGAGATACAACAAAAGATCCTAAAATTTGTATGGAACCACGAAAGACCAGAATAGCCATACCAGCCTTGAAAAAGAAAAGCAAACCTGGAGGCATCACAATTCCAGACTTCCAAGTTATATGACAAAGCTGTAGTCTTCAAGGCAGTATGGTCCTGGCACAAAAACAGATCCACAGATCAATGGAACAGAGTAGAAAACCCAGAAATGGACCCACAGGTATATGGACATCAAATCTTCAACAACGCAGGAAAGAACATGCAGTGTGAAAGACAGTCTTCAACAAATGGTGTTGGGAAAACTGGACAGCAACATGCAGAAGAATGAAATTGGACCATTTTCTTATACTAATCACAGAAATAAATTCAAAATGGGTGAAAAACCTAAATGTGAGATAGGAAACCATCAAAATCCTAGAGAACACAGGCAGCAACCTCTTTGACCTCGGCCAGAGCAAATTCTTACTAGACATGTCTCCTGAGGCAAGGGAAACAAAAGCAAACATGAGCTATTGGGACTTTATCAAGATAAAAAGCTTCTGTGCAGGAAGGAAACAATAAACAAAACTAAAAGACAACCAATGGAATGAGAGAAGATATTTGCAAATGATATATCTGATAAAGGGTTAATATCCAAAATGTATAAAGCACTTAGCAAATTCAGTACCCAAAAAATAATCCAGTGAAGAAATTGGCAGAAGACAGGGTGCCTGAGTGGCTCAGTCGATTAAGTGTTCGCTTTCTACTCAGGTCATGATCTTACCATTTGTGGGTTTGAGCCCCACATCAGACTTTGTGCTGACAGCTCAGAGCCTGGAGTCTCTTCAGATTCTGTGTCTCCTGTCTCTCTCTCTGCCCCCCCACCCCCACCCCACTCATGCTCGCTTGTTCTCTCTCTCCCTCTCTCTCTCAAAACTGAATAAACGTTAAAAAAATTAAAAGAAATGGGCGGAAGACATGAACGTTTTTCCAAAGAAGACATCCTGATGGCTAATAGACACATGAAAAGGTGCTCAACATCAATTGAGAGAGAGTATTAAAATTTCCAACTATAATTATGTATTTGTTTAAGTTTCCTCTCAGATATCAGTTTTTGCCTCCTATGCTTTGAAGCTATGTTGCTAAATTTGTATTCCTTTGGGATTACTTTGTCTTTTTGTAGAATTGGCTGCTTTCTTATAATGTGATGTCCCTCTTTAGGCCAATGATCTTCCTTGTTTTGAGGTCTGTTTTGTCTCAAATTGGTATAGTCATCCTAGTTTTTAGTTAAGAGTTTGCATGCTATATCTCTTTTCATATCTTTGTTGTAACTCACCTTATGTCCTGCTATTTAAATGGGTTGCTTTAAGAAAGGTCCTGCATTTTTATCCATTGGGACAATTATTGTCTTTTATATGGTATATTTAGATTTCTTACATTTAAAATAATTATAGATATGGTTAGATTGTGATCTGCCACGTTGTTATTAGTTTTCTTTTCCATTTGTTTTTTGTGACATTTTTCTTCTTATTCTGCCTTTTCTCATTTTAATTGAATTTTTTTTAGGATTCTACATTTTCTTGTCTATTTATCATCATTGCCTTTTAAATAATTTTTACAATACTGAGTAAAAATAATCAGTTTAAATTGATTTCTTCCTACTTCATACTTAAGGTCCTTATAATAGTATATTCCTATTTTTCCCTATAATCCCATGTCATTTTTGCTTTTACATACACTATAAACACCCAGTACATTTGTACTATTATTGTTTTAAATATCCAGTTATCTTTTAGAACAAGAAAAGTAAGAAGAATATCCCCTTCTTTTATGCCATTTCTATTTTGTTCATTTCATTCTTTCTTTTAAGCTTTTATTTTAAATTTCAGTTAGCATATGTGTAATATCAGTTTCACGTATACAATATAATGATTCAACATTGCCATACAATACCTGGTGCTCATCACAGCAAATTCACTCCTTAATTCTCATCACCTATTTAACCCATTCCTCAACCCACGTTCCCTCTGATATCATCAATTTGTTCTCTGTAGTTAAGAGTCCGTTTCTTGGTTTGCCTCTCTCTCTCTCTTCTTTTTCCCTTTGCTTGTTTGTTTTGTTTCTTAAATTACATATCTGAATGAAATCATATGGTATTTGTCTTTCTCTGACTGACTTATTGCACTTAGCATAATACTCATAGCTCCATCCATGTCGTTGAAAATGGCTGACCATATTCCGTTGTCTGTGTGTGCATATATGTGTATGTGTGTGTTTCTTTGTTTATTCATCAGTCAGTGGATATTTTGGCCGTTTCCATAGTTTGGCTATTGAAGATAATGCTGCTATAAATTGGAGTGCATGTGTCCCTTTGAATTATTATTTTTGTATTCGAGTAAATTCCTAGTAATGCAATTGCTTGTTGGTAGGGTAGTTCTATTCTAACTTTTTGCTGTTTTCCACAGTTGCTGCACCAGTTTGTATTCCCACCAACAGTGCAAGAGTGTTCCCCTGTCTTTAATCCTTGCCAACACCTGTTGTTTCTTGTATTATTGATTTTAGCCTTTCTGACTCTTGTGAGGTGATATCTCATTGTAGTTTTGATTTGTATTTCCCTGATGATAAGTGATGCTGAGCGTCTCTTCATGTGTCTGTTGGCCATCTGGATGTCTTCTTTGGAAAAATGTCAGTTCATAGCTTCTGACCACTTTTATTTAGATTATTCATTTTTGGGGTATTTAGTTTTATAAGTTTATATATTTTAGATACTAACCCTTATCAGACGTGTCATTTGTAAATATCTTCTCCCATTTTTTAGGTTGCCTTTTAGTTTTGTTGTTTCCTTTGCTGGACAGAAGCTTTTTATTTTGATGAAATCCCAATAATTTATGTTTGCTTTTGTTTCCCTTGCCTCTGGAAACATGTGTAGTAAGAAGTTGCTCCAGCCAATGTCATAGAAATTGTTGCCTGTGATCTCCTCTAGGATTTTGATGGTTTCCTGTATCAAATTTAGGTCTTTCAACCACTTTGAATTTATTTTGTTTATGCTATAAGAAAGTGGCCCAATTTCATCCTTCTTCATGTTGCTGGCCAGTTTTCCCAACACCATTTGTTGAAGAAACTTTCTTTGTTTTCCATTGAATATTCTTTCCTGCGTTGTCGAAGATTAATTGACCATGTAGTTGTAGGTTCGTTTCTGGTTTCTACTCTGTTCTGTTAATCCATGTGTCTATTTTTGTGCCAGTAGCATACTGTTTTGATCACTTGATCACTACAGCTTGGTAACATATCTTGAAGTCTGGAATTGTGATGCCTCCAGCTTTGCTTTTATTTTTCAAGGTTGGTTTGGCTATTCTGGTGTTCTGTGTTTCCATACAAATTTTAGGATTGTTTGTTCTAATTCTATGCATTTCTTTCTTTAGATTCCAGTTTCTGACCTTTAAAATAATCCTGTTGTCTGCAGAACTTTTTAACATTTGCCGAGCAGGTATCCTGGCATTTAACTCCTGCATTTTGTTCATCTAAGAAAGTATTTATTTTTCCTTTACTTTTGAAGAATATTTTCACTGGCGATAGAATTCCAAGTAGGCATAGTTTTTCCTCTTAACACTTTGAAGATGCCACTTTCCTCTATACTTGTTTATGTGATTTCTGACAAGAAGTTGACTGTAATTCTAATCTTTGTTTTTCCGTAAGTAGGATTTTTATCTTTGAGATTTTTCTTTTTATCTGTGATTTTAGCAGTTTGGGTATGATATGCCTAAGTGTGTGTGTGTGTGTGTGTGTGTGTGTGTGTGTCTGTGTGTGTCTGTGTGTGTTTTCTGTTTTGGAAGAGTAATTTCTCCTCATGTATCACTAAGTTCACTGATTTTTTTCTTGATTGTGTCTAGTCTACTAATAGACCCATAAAACACATTTTTCATTTATATTACTTTGATTTGTAACATTCCATTTGATTCTTTCTTAAAATATCCATTTTCACCTGATATCCATCTGATCTTATATTTAATGTTTGTTTTCTATTAAATCCATTAAAATATTATCCATTGTTATTTTTAGTTTCTTTTTTTAATTAATATTTTTGAGAGAGGGAGCATACATGTGCAGATGAATGGGGGAGAGGCAGAGAAAAAGGGAGAGAGAGAATGTTAAGCAGGCTCCATGCCGAGCGTAGAGCCTGACATGGAGCTTACTCTCATGACCATGAGATCATTACCTGAATTGAAATCAGTAGCCAGGCACTTGACCAACTTCAGTGACCCAGGCAAGCCTTCACTTTTTTCCCTGATAATTCCAACATGTGAGTCATTTTTTATTCTGGTTCTGATGAATAATTCCTGCCTTTAGACTTTTTTTTTTTTGTTTTTTGCTTTGCCATATGATAAGCCTCATATTTTACTTTATTATTATTATTTTTAGAAAGCTGTGAATGTTTATGACACAGGACATATTGAGGTCAACATATGGACTGCTAAGAGAAGAGCATGAGTTTTCCTCATGGGTATTTTTCTTGACTTTTAGTGTTAGGATTTTTGTTAATCTATTCAGGATATTGTATGTGTTTAAATATTATCATTGATATGGTTATCAGAGGTGAAGTTTATTGTTAAAATGGGCACCAGAGGATTTAAGTTTCTTTAGTAAAACGTTGTTTTCATCTCCCACTTGGCTCTGTATCTTCCCTTTGTGTTTCTTCTCCATGAGAATCAATCCCTTGAACACCTCCTACTGTGTCCCCTGCTATTTTTAAACAAGGCTTGTTAGTATCATTAAAATGGTGTAGCAGAGGAGAAGCTTCTCTGATTTTCTCCTTAGCTTTTCACAGACATGTAGTGCAACATGTTTTAACATTGTTGCTTTCAAAAGAGTTCTCCTACTCCATTGGTAGACTTCCTTTATCCCTTGCCTGATTTTTCTCCTTGCTGCTGCGTGTATTCATCAGTGTTGTGCTAAGGTATTGTATACCTCCCTCATTTACCCAAATAATTAAGGGTATTTGTTACTTAGGAGATTGAGGTATGTGGTCTAGGCTGAAATTCAGTTGTTCCTCGCAACCGTTTTTCTCTAGATACAGGCTTTGGTGAATATCCCCTGTATATTAAATCTTTTCTTTTATGAGAGATAGAGAAAATAGACCACATTCGTATGTGACCTTTTTTCTGCTCTCCCAGACATCATCATAGGAGTGGCTTTCTCTGGATTCCTTCTGAGCCTCCCCTTTGACAACCTGTTTCTGGGGGAAAAGTTTACAAGATGATAAGAACTGTCCTAGGACTCTGGTCCCAAGAGCCTCACACTCTTACAATAGCTAACACTCACAATCACCTATAAGCAATTCACACCAAAAAATTTAAAAAAAAATCTAGTTTAATCTCCTTTGCTGGCTTCCAGGGCTTTTGGTTGGGTATCTCTCAGTGAGGGAATGCTTGGGCCCTATTTTTGCCTGCATGTACGTATGTCTAAATTCTGGGAGGGTAGTAGTTTCTGTGACATCATTTTTTCTAATGGGTCGAAGCAAATCACTGATTTATTAATTAACCAATTATTTTTTTTCTTTTTGGTGTTTAGAATCAGAGAAACATCTTTCTAGCTTTCTATCTCTTCAGGTTGAAACCAGAAGTTAGACTTTTTACTCAATGAAGAATTAATTACTTTATCAAAAAAGACCAATTAGAGGTTCCCAAAAATCTTTTATCAACTTAGTGTCATGATGATCATGTTTGTGTTTTTCAAACATGTCTCTAGATGCAGCATGTAAAGGTATTTGAATGCGTCAATTATAGACTTCAAAAGTTTATATAAGAATTACAATAGTCAGGTTAACAGATGTTAGTGGTGGTATAGGGAATAATAGTGAAAAGAGTATTCTTCGAGTAGTAAGTGTGTATTGAAAAGATTTGTAATATATCTTGGGAACATAATTAAAAAAAAATTTCTGGTAGATTGCCAATGGACAGGGAAGGAGAATGGGATGATAAAGAGTTCTCACAGTTTTCTGTGTCTAAAATGGTAGTATCTGCTAAGATAGTAACACTGGAGAATTAGTTTGGGGATATAAGATATAATTAGCTTTTTTAACTAAATATTTTGGGTAAATTGATTCCAAACAGAATATATAATTCTATTTTTCTTTTTTTAAAAATACTTTATTTTTGAGAGAAAGAGAGACAGAGTGTGAGCAGAGGAGGGGCAGAGAGAGAGGGAAACACAGAATCTGAAGCAGTCTTCAGGCTCTGAGCTGTCAGCATAGAGCCTGATGCAGGGCTCAGACCCACAAAACCATGAGGTCATGACCTGAGCTGAAGTGGAATGCTCAACCGACTGAGCCTCCCAGGCGTGCCAAAATTGATTTTTCTAATCTTGTGGGTGGTTAAAGCCAATTAGAGGTGATACTTCTAGACCAGGTATTTAATTGCCAATGGGAAACACTCTTAGACCTCTCTTTTCATTGGATTTGCTGTTAGTCAAGTTTAAGATGGTGGCTGCTCTCTGAATGTAGATTCCAGAATAACTGTGATTTACAGCACTGTCTACTGGCCCTCAGTGTACAAGTACTGTGAGAAAGAAATCAGAGGTTGTCATTTTAAGCTACTGAGATTAATGATGTTTTCCCCTGTAATAGTATAATCTATGGTGATTTGTCAAGGGGAAAGTCAATAGTTTAGATTTGAACATTGTAACTTTGAGTTACAGAAATATCTATCTTGCAGTTGGATAACTGAAGGCAAAGATTAGAGTGGAGGCATGAGTTGGAAATAAATTAGAGAATCATCCATCCACATGTAGAAGATATTTAATACCATGGGAATAATGGATGTTGCCTAATTAAAGTTTAGAAAGACAAGAGGCAGGATCTTCAAATATTTAAGAACCAAGAGATAAAGGCAAAAGGTATCCAGTAAGAAGATAATGAAGATTAGAGTATATTTTGCTGGTCTAGAGGTTGAGAACAGAGACTATTTTAGGAAGGGGGAGAAGCCACCAAATATACATTTTACTGAAAATGTCAAAAGAGTAATGATTAATTATATCACTTGAATTTTATAAAATAGAGGGCATTAGTTACCTTAAAGAAAATAGTTTCAGAGATAAAGGAATAAGCAAAATGAAGTAAGAAAAAGAAGGTGAGAAATTCAATTTTTTATCATTCTCTGTCATTACATATATTAGACACTAGTGAATATATATGTATATTTATATTTCTGTGTATATGTGCATTATATTTATATCACACATGTGTGTGTGAATTTACACACATAGACACATGTATATGTATTTACATGCGTACACATGAACTTACATGTTGTATATATGCGTATACATGTAAACTTACATGCATAAGAAAATTATTGAGTAAATTTTTTTGTAATTGCATATCTTCCTATATTCTTTGTACACATACCTCGAGATTTGAATTTCTTTGCCCAAATTACTTTGCCCAAGTAAAAAGTGGTAGAGTTGGAAAATTACACTACTTTTTTGAAAAGTAATCATGATTTTGTTCCAGTAATTTATGTTTAAGTTTATAGCTGTCATTTATTTTATCTTTTTCTTGTCTTTCTGTCTTTTCTTTCTGCTTTTTTTGCTTTGCTTTATGAAAAACTTATGAACTGTAGTTTGCATTGATGAGTGGTTTCCTATACCTTTTGCAATGATTTTTAAATTATACTTTATTTTTAGTTATTATTGATTTATTCTTATATTTTACATTTCTTATATACTTGTGATTATCAATATCATAACTAAATCCTTTTGTTTTGACATATATTAGATGAAAAATATAGCTTTTAGGTAATTCATCACACTGCTTGGTAATAAATTCAATCTTACTTATAAAAACAATCTCTTATATAATCTTTAACACCACTTTAAAGAGTAATTGTATATATCCCTCTCTATCTATCTATCTGTATCTATCCATATCTCTATATGGTCTTCTCAAAATGTTTGGAAGCTTAATTTACTCTGTTCTTTATATTAACTCATAAGAACTTTATGGTTCTATAAAGTAGGAAGAGAAAGAAGAGATAAAAGAAGAGATCCTTATTTTTTGATCTTTATTTTTGAATGTTTTTCACATATTAGTTGACTGTATTAGTAATTATTTTACTCAAGAGCTACACTTATTATAATTATATATTGTTGTCTCATATGTGTGTCTGTGTATATATATATATATGCATTTATATTTATATATATCTTTATATTTAAAGTTTGAGAGTGACTATTTGAGCATGTGTTTTTGTTGCTTTTAACATGATTAACAACCTGATTCAATATAAATTTAGGGACCAACTGTTTTTTATATCAAAAACCCTTTATTAAAGTGTTGCCTTCTTTTTTTAGTAAATTTTGAGGCAAAAATTAAGTTTATTTCTTCGTAAATCATATTGATATTTGGTATCTAATTTTAGGATTTACATCTTCTAATTTAAAAGCCATTTCTTTTACAATATGCTTACTTTATGTTAATTTTCATTGAATTTTGAGTATTTATTATTTTGAGATTTTCTTTCATCGAGTTCTATCTCAATTCTACTTACTTGGTATTCTACCTTAATGCAATATATAATTCTTATTTGGATGCTAGTGATACGTCCTCTGTCTCTGTGCCTCTCTAGGTTGATCATCTAGTTCATGACACAGATTTTCTAATTTCTATATATTTGCAGGTAGGAGCATTGCTAAAATTTATGCCAGTACATTAAAAGCATTTCCCATAATCCCATTTAATATAATATTTTCTTCAGTTTCACATAAGCTCTCAACTGCAGTGTTCCAGTGTCTACAGTTCTACTGACAGTCTGTTTAAGGCAAGTACAGCTTTACCACTGCTTCCTCTCAAAGTTCAGCCCCCACTCACTGCCTTTTACCAAAGCCACTCCCTTATTTTGGGCAGCAACCTGCATCATGGTAATAAAATTTGCATCTGTTATCTGCATTGTTACGTATTGATGTCCAGTGATTTAACTTTTTTTTACACTTATTTATTTTTGAGAGTTCAGAGAGACAGAGCACAAGTGGGGAGGGGCAGAGAGAGAAGGAGACAGAATAGGAAGCAGGCTCCAGGCTCTGAGCTGTCAGCACAGAGCCCATTGCAGGGCTCAAACTCACAAACTGCGAGATCATGACAGGAGCCGAAGTTGGATGCTCAACCAGCTGAACCACCCAGGCACCCCTATGCACAGTGATTTTTAACAACAAATATTATCTCACAGTTTCTTTGGATCAAAGATACAGAAGTGACTTAGTTGGGTGTCTCTGATTCAAGAGCTACCGTGAAGTAGAAATCAAGCTGTCAACTGCAGGTTTATCTGAAAGTTTGATTGTTGAGAGATAAACAAGCTCATTCACACAGTCATTGACACACCTTGTTCCTTTGCCAAGTGACTCTTTCCAAAGTGCTAGTTTACAACACAGTATCCCTCAGGGTGAGTAATTGAAGAGAGATGGAGAGAATGAGCACAATCAAAACAAAACTGCAGCCTTTTATAACCTAATTTTGGTAGTAACACCCCATTACTCCTGCCATATTATATTCATTAGAAGCAAGTCACTAAATCCAGTCAGTACTCAAGGGGACAGGATTAAATGATGTTGTGAATATCAGTAGATAGAAATCACTGGGGGCTATTTTAGAAGCTGCTTATAACAAAAAGAAATTTCAGATCATACAGATACTTCTTACATCAGGAGTCAGTGAAAGAGAAACAGTATTTGTTTAGCTATTATGTATACAAAACAAATTTATTCTTTTTTTAGTTAATCAAGTAAAATTATGTCACTATTTATCAATTCCAAAATATAGAAAATTTATAGGATAAAGAAATCCATCAAATATTTTGACATTGGGAAGCCTCACAGTTGCAAAATCATTAATTTCATGTATATTTATGTATATTCATTGGTATTTTATAGAGAATTAAGTAGAGCTTACATTAGTGATTACTGGCCAAATTCTGTTTAGATAGGCATATTATATACTAGAAATAAAGCCAGGAGGAAATGCATGGGTAAACTACTAATTGAATTCTATTTGTTTGAAGTAAACTAAACAGTTTCTATCATGGTGAGTTCAATTGTGTGATTGTACTATTTACTAAGTAATAAATCATATTTCCATGAAGTTACAATAGAATTTATCCAGTCATCAAAATTCTATTGTTGATTTCTTAAGTAGTAGCCACTTCACTTGGCTTAATATAATCTGCTCATTTAATGAATAAGCTAATATTATTTTTTTCCATCAGACTTCTGGCAAAATATATCAATAACATTTCTCAGTCCAACTATTTTGATACCTTTAAATATATTGCTTGAGGTTGACAGGGTCATTGATCACCACTCTTTGGGTGTGACCCTCCTCTACACATTCTACAATTTATCAAGCATATTGATGAGAATACTATGTGAGATGGTGCCAAAAGTTCTTAGTAAAATACAGATTTGTCAGATTTTTTTCTCTTTCCTCTTATCTAAGAAGCCTGTCATCCTGTCATCCTGCATGAGCAATGCATTCAATTTGAACAAATTTGAGATAGAAAGAACAAATATGCTGCCAGTAGCCATACTTTATAAAAGCTTGACTAATGCTTAATGCTGAGTGTAGTGGAAGGATTGCTGACATGAACTATTTTCACCTTGTGGAATTTAATTTGTCTACTTTTTTTTTTCCTTAGTGGAGATTGAGAATGAAATCTTCACCCATAGCGTATAAAATTTACAGTTCCCTAAGCAAAAGGTGTTGACTATAAATTTTTTCCTCATTATGCTTTCTGTTCCAATATCCTGGTCACTTACATCTATGAATGCATTATGCTTTCAGCATGACGCACATTGGTGTTCTTGTTTGACAGCTATAGTTGACAGATGAGGACATTCTGGAGACCATTCAAGGGCTGATGCCCTTGGGTGAGGCTGAGAGGTAGATGCCTTGTAGCATGTGCAAACTAGTTTATTTTTCTGTTGAAGACCGTGGAAATAATCAGTAGCCTACCTTCATAAATACCCAATATTCCACCATTGTAGTGGACAGGTTAATAACTAATAAAGCAGACTGACTCTCCAGCAGGACATCTAACATGCAAAGAAAAAAAATAAAAACGATGCTGCAAATTTTTAATTCTTCCATCTTCACTCAAGTTAGATGACTTGGCAAATAAGACAGAGAAGATTCTCTGCATTGCTAAAAGTCTCATCACAAAATTGATCTGAAATAGTATTAGAAATACACAGTAATACATAGTCTGGAGACACTGCTAGAATAAAATCAGATAAATTCCTTTATTAAAATACATTATTTAAGATAATGTATATTTTAAAGTTATAAAAAATTGTTATCCTAGAAAGAATGAGCCTTTTATGGGTGGCATATTTTATTAACTTTTTATATAGGTTTATCATATCTCAATAATCCTTTTTTTTAAACATAGCTAGTTAATACTTTGGCAATATCAGTGTGCTTACTTGTAGTCAGTCCTTCTTTGGCTTATGGCATTGCTAGATATACTTTAAACATTCTTTACTTTTTATGTTACCATTTTCCTAACAAAATTTTTCATTGTAGTTAGAATTATTCCAATAATTAATTGCTATGCATAAATAAGTATCTGTGCTTGCATGTACATGCATGAGGAACACATGATCTTTTATTAATGGGAAAAGTACCATCCCTGGTTTCTGAACTAGCAGAGGAAAGTTTGCAAGCTATTGGCCACAAATCATGAGTAGTGAATTCTATTTTTATGAAGTTATATTAAAATAAAGACTTGTATCATAATTTATTTGCCCAATTTGTTGTCTAAAAATAAACGTGTAAATAAAATAGGTAATATGTTGAAACTTTTAATTATGGTTTTAAAGAGAATTTTAAAAGAGTGGCTTATAAATAAATAAAATAAAGGACATATAAAATAACTAAAAATAAGTATTCTTGTCAAAAATGTTATGTATTGTTATGGGTAACAGCAATTTTACTAATATTAATGGAAGTTAGAAGAGATATTATTTTATTATAATATAATATATTACTTAGCTTAGCTCAGCTATGAGTTACACAAAATACTACTAAGTTAAAGTTTAAATGAGAATTAACTTGCCCCAAATTCTCAAAAGAATTGGGATTTGGAGTTAGAAGATGGGATTTTACATATTCTAAAATGAATATTTTAGAAAATACAGTAAATGAAAATGCTATTTACATAAGGAGGTCAAGTAATAAAATTACATCAATTGAGACTCTATTTCAGTAGGACAAATGAAGTTCAAAATAGAAAAGCAAGTCATTTTTAATAATATAGAAGAAACCAGCCAGAATGAAGAAGCTCATCACAATTCAGTGGCTTTTAACTCTTTTACTAGGAGCTAGGATTTGGGCCTTAAATTTAACTTCCTTGAACCTGTAATTTAGGAGTTCATTGGCAGATTGGTTGAGGTCTTCATGGTGAATATTCTCAAATCTGGAGCTTGAAATAATGGGAACAATCAATAACTCGTTATTTTTGGTTCTTATTAGAGTAGATGTTTTCTATCACTATTAATATACAGTAAAAAGCAACTGTGGTCAAATTTTTAAAAAGATAAGCCATTACTTCTGCTCTCTTTACTGATACAGATTTTGAGCAAGTTTTTATGAAAGAAATATTTCCTTTTCTCAGTAGAATCCACTATCTAATATCTATAATGAATAAAATAAAACTGAGCTTTTGAAAAACAGTGGTCACCTTGAAAGGTTTTACAAAGTGTACGATTACACACCAAAAACTACTAGGTTTAAGAAAAACTGATTCTAAAAATGCATTTAGTGAAATTCAATGAACAAGTAAAATTGACTCATACAGATGATTAATACCTTTTAAACAATTTTTAATGTTTATTTATTTTTGAAGGAGAGACAGAGAGAGAGAGAGAGAGAGAGAGAGAGAGAGAGAGAGAGAGAGAGAAGGGGGGAGGGGCAGAGAGAGAGAGGGAGACACAGAATCCGCAGCAGGCTCCAGGCTTCAGGCTCCAAACTGTCAGCACAGAGCCCAATGCGGGGCTCAAGTTCACAAGCCACGGGATCATGACCTGATCCAAAGTCAGATGCTCAACCCATTGAGCCACCTGGGTGCCCCTACATTGATTAATATCTTTTAAATCCTTTATATTATAGTTCATTATTAAGTAAATAACATGATATTCACTTTGAGTTTATAATATGCCATGTGACAAGATGACTTTCATTACTTAGAGAAAACACTCAATAAGAGGTGGATACCCTGTTCCCAAACCACACACATTTTAACTTATAATTTCCTTGATTTGAATGAAGAGAGCCTTTTTAAAGAAAATAAAAAAAGTTGAACAATTCTCCACTGTACTTGATATAGTTAGTAGAGCTGCTTGGTAATTATGAAGAATAGCTGAGTCACATACATGCCCCAATAAAGTCTTTCTAAGAAAACCAAACAGAGTAAAGTTAATTGATGTATTTTAATACAAAATACAAAACAAAGTGAGAAAATTAAATATCCTCAAAATATATCCTTAAAAAAAAAGAGTATATTTTGCATGATTGCTTAACAGCCCTCAGTAGTATTAAAAACTCTCAGTTTTTAGTGAAGAGGCAATTTCCAATATTATACATTTTATAATTGATCATGTAAAACAATCTAAAAGCTAGCCAATAAAAGAGATCAGAACTTAAGGACAGCTAGTCACAAACAGCCAACTAAGGCAACCCAAATAAAGCAACCGCTTAAGCTGTTGGTCAAATAATTTTTGTTCGTTGGTTTGTTTTTTGCATTCCTCTTGCTTCTTCTCTATGAAAGTCTTTCTTTCGCTCCTGTCGGTGGAGCATTGTAACCACTCTGTCTGGCACTGCCTGATTTCAATGAAATTTAAATTTTATTTGCCCAAATAAACTCTCAAATTTAAAAAAAAAAGCTAGCCATTAATAAAACACTTATTTACAAGAAAACACTAAATATATAGAATATTATTTTAAGGTTATTTATATAAATATTAAAATGTATTGTAAAGTTATACTATAAACAAAGATTTACAGAATACATTTGTGCATGTGTTAATTAAATTCTCTGTAATACACTGCCTTTAACATGAAAAGTCTATGATCATTAAGAAAAAGACAAACTAAAGAAAAATGAGTAATGTAAAAAACATGATTAATACATATATGAAAAGTTGTTCTCAGTAGTGGCAGTAAAGACAACACATTTTACATAAGATATTTGCAGTTAAAAAAATCTCTCTTTCTCTCTTGTATCTGCTTGTCCATCCACCCAATTTTTAGGCAGTCTCTAATGCTAATGAATATGGAGGAGTGGAAAATGTATTCTTATAGACTCCTACTAGAAATAAGAATAGTAATAAGCTTTTTAGAAAATCATCTGGAAATGACTATTAAAACATATAATTTGGCATCTTTGTCTTGTATTTTATTTCTTAATTATAAAAACATTTGTATATAAGTATATTTAGTGTAAACTATTATATCAAATTTGCGTAATCTCATTAGATATTAATTATTTGACTACATGTAGCACATGAATACTTAAAGAAGACATGTTTTGGAATTCTGCACGTTCTCTGAGGATGATTTGAAATGAAAATTTCAAATTTGTCATGTTAAAATATCATAAGGAGAAAAACTAAAATCATGTGTTACAGCATCCCTTGTAAGACACCTGTAACCTAAAATCATTATTTAGAGTATAAAGAAACAAGAAAATATTGGGAAAATTAAGCTGCCCAAAAGAAATTTTGTCCCTAAAAATAACAGTCTAAACTTGAAGCTAAAAACAATCCAAAGATGGGGCACCTGAGTGGCTCACTGGTTAAGTGTCCGACTTTGGCTTAGGTCATGACCTCACAGTTCTTGAGTTTGAGCCCTGTGTTGGGCTCTGTGCTGATAGCTCAGAGCCTGGAGCCTGCTTCAGATTCTGTGTCTCCCTCCCTCTCTGCTCATCCATTGCTCACTCTCTGTCTCTCTCTCAAAAACAAATAAACATTATAAAAGAAAATCCAAAGCCAAGAAAGAACTGTTTAAAATGTGGTCCATAATGTATTTTTTATAAAGTTAATCTAAAAACTTACACAAAAAGCTTCCCAAAAGGATTACTGTAAACTACTAATTTTTTAATAGTTATAGAAGAGTTTTATGTCCAATCCATGAATATTGGGAATAAAAGACTGTATGGAAAAATTATTTTTCAAGAATATATTTTGTATTATAATGATTAGTTATATTGATAAATGCTACTTCTAAATAAATAAGTCAGATATTAAGACATCCAAACATTTAAATATTTACCTCACGGTGGACAAAATAATTTATTAAAACTTGACTCTATTTGTTGCTATGTAGTTTCAGTCTCTCACACAGTGTAGTGAATCTACCTAAAGAAATATTTATAGAATGCAAAGTTAGTAAACAACAATTCCAGGAGCACAGTTGAAGTTAAATGTGATTTGGGAATCTGAACATATTATCGTTACTCATTTACCCTATTATTTACATTCGAAAGTAAGTTTACTACAAAGGAATGTAGTGGAATTCTTGGTATTAAGAATAAAGAAATTGATTTTTGGAATTAATTTTCTTTAGCCAAAATTAGGTCATAAGATACACACATTTTCAGACTACATAATGATTTTACAAGATGTTCCGGCAAGGTAAGAGAACAACCGGTATGCATTTCAAAAGTCTTCAACAACAACAAAAACTTTAATACTGAGTTCCTTGATTAACAATACCAATATAATGAGACTTACTAACAACCAGTGGTCGCTTTCAACAAGAGTCTGCTGTCTGGTAGCTGCAGAAAATTAACCAAGCACGTTACCTTGAAAATACAATAATTCCTGAGTTACATTTGCTATAAGGCCCTCTCATCATTCTACTCTGGATAGAATGCTGTAACTGGTATGCAGCTATTCAGTTGTGATATTAAAAGTATTTAATATCACATGCAGAAATGGCCCCAATAATGACAGGGCCATAGTGCTAAATCATATTGGTTATTGGTTCTTGAGGAATCGTGGGTATGAACTCTGAAGTTAGGGAAAATGGAAGATTTTCAACTTAAGGCAAAAAGTATTTTCATTGTTTTGAAAATGGAATAGTCAACAAATTTCAAACTTGAACATTAATTTTGGAAAGCAAGGACTACAAAAGAAATTATTTTATCCTGAAATCCAATTATATTGATATTGCTACATTTCTAACTCTCAGGTTTAAAGGGAAGTTTTCAGGGCCCGTGGGTGGCTCAGTCGGTTAAGCATCCTGACTCAGGTCATGATCATGTGGTTCACGGGTTCAGTCCCTGCATCGGGCTCAGAGCCTGGAGCCTGCTTCAGATTCTTGTGCTCCCTCTCTCTCTACCCTTCCCACACTCACACTCTGTCTCTCTGTCTCTCTCTTTCAACTGAAATTAAAGGAAAATTTTCACTCAAGTGAAAAATTATACATATTTAAATATAACATTAGAAACATAAATACACAGGAGGGTAAAAATTTTAAATCTTTTTAATGTACACAGTAAAATAAGCTTCATTTTTGAAATTTCATGATCAAAATTATATGGAATTTTTCAACATAATTTTTAATTCAGAAGTTGTATGAAATGTGTCTTTAACTTAAAGTACTATCAACCACAGCTGCAGGATCCCCTTATAGCAAAATTATCCAAAAATATCTTTCCAATCCACCATAAACTGATACTTATCTACCAAGTACTGATGACTTCTGCATCAGTGTAGGAAGTAACAGTGCTAAGAAATTAATATTCCTGTGACATAATGCCCCAAATAAAAAAAAAATTTAAATAAACATAATTAATATTTTTTATGAAATTCAGATTTAGTCATCTCTCTCAGCAGTTTTCTGATTTATGCCTCAGCCTCTGCTGAAATTTAACAATCAGGCATTTGGTAATTTGCTACTATGTATATTTTGGGCACACTTATTTTCCCATGATGTATTTTTAAGAAACTGAATCAAAATAAAGAGAAATGTATAAAATATAACCTACTTTTAAATCAAGAAATAACAGTAGTCCCAAGTGTGCATGTGTGTATACATATATATACAACACACACACACACACACACACACACACACACACACACACACACAAATGCATACACACGCATACCCAAGAACCATGGAGATGTACTGACCTTTTATCTCTTAAGGAGAGAATCTGCTGAGAAGGACTGCAGTTAGCTGACAATAGTTAGTATCTCTCCTCTCAGCATCTACTTTAGTGTTTGTGCTTTGGCCATATCTCCCTAGGCTGATCCCGTCGATGACTCAGTATATACTATGATGTGGGAATCTTCTAAGAGGCTATTTTCTCCTGGCCTCCCATAGTCCTGGCTGGGATTTTCTCATAACTGCCTTTCAACCTGAGACTCTGTCTGTCCAATCCTCCTTCCTCCTACCTCTCCTTTCACATATATCAGCGCAAAATTGTGGTTTGGAGGCTCTGCCTGCCTTCTCTTGTACAGTCTCTCAGGATTTATGGCATTCCCAACCTCCACAACTCTTAAACAATTTATCATTTTCTTTCTTTTGCTTACATTGCTTTTATATTGCTCTTTCTTGATTTGGCAGCTTAAATAATTTATTTGAGGTTTGTTTGTTTTTTAACTTTGATTTAATGTATGTATTAAATGCTATAAATGTCCTTATCATCATTGCTTTAATTGTGCAGTGTGTTCCCCAGATTTTAGTATCTTGTGTTCTTATTTTCATTCTGATCCATGGATTATTTATAATTGTGCTATTTAGTTTTCAAGTCTTTGGAGATTATCATATCATCTGTTACTGATTCCTACTATGATTCAGTTGCTTGGAGAATACATTTTATGTTTTTGGTTCCTTTACATTTGTTCAGGTTTGTTTTATGGTTTAGGGCGTCTATCTTGGTGCATATTATGGGGAGGCTTAAAAAAGTGTATATTTTGTTGGTGTTGGATGGAGTATAGTATACAGGTCAATTAGATCCTGTTGGTTGATACTTTTGTTGAGTTCTGATATATTCTTGTTGATTATGTTATGTAATCAACTGGTTATAATTAATTGTGCTAGCAATTATTGAGAGATGCATGTTAATCAATTTATAATTGCAGATTTATTTATTTCTCCTTTCAGCCCTACCAGGTTTTGCTTCTCTTACCTCTCCTCCTCCTCCTTTTCCTCCTCACAAAACTTCCTGATCATTTAAAATTTATTAAGCATATTAATTCACATTGAGTGTTCATTGATAATGGGTGCTAATTACATTCCAAGACTGAAACACTCTAGAAAATAATTTTATTCCAACACATGGTTAAAATCTGTTTATTAATATTTATGGTGATTTCTTGGTGTGCATGTGCATAAAATAATATGCTGTTTTATTAAATCGGAAAATAAAAAAGTTTGATTGAATATATTGGAGACTTGAAAAATATATCAGGAAATAGGATCTGGAATCATTTAGAGGAATAATTTAAATATTTAAAGACCAATTAAATTAAAACATACAATTGGGAGTGTAGGGAAAGATGCCTGCTAGGCCACTAGGAGTGTGATTGTCAGATCACATGGCAAGACTATGTTTAGCTTTGTTAGAAACTTTCAAACTGTCTTCCAAAGTTTTCGAACTTTTTATATTCCCACTAGCAATTGTTGAGAGTTCCTCTTGCTCTACGTGGTCTCCAGAAGTTAGAGTCTCAGAGGTTTTATCTTGTTTGTTTTAAAATTTTAGCCATTCTAATATGTGTGTAGTTGCATCTCATAGCTGTTTTATTTATTTTTTATTTCTTTTGTAGTATTATCTCATTTTTAATTTCATGAATATGTTGTTTTTGTGTTTTTTTTCAGTATATGAAATGTATTGTCAAATTGGTTTCCATACAACCCCCAGTGCACATCCCAAAAGCTGCCCTCCTCAATACCCATCACCCACTCTCCCCTCCCTCCCACCCTCCATCAACCCTCAGTTTGTTCTCAGTTTTTAAGAGTCTCTCATGCTTTAATTGACAGTTTCCTAGTCACAAATGAGCTGAGCACCCTTTCTTATGCTTATTTGCCAACTGTTTATCTTATTTGGTGAGGAGTGTGTTCAGACATCTTGCACACTTTTAAATTTAGCTTTTTGTTATATTTTATCATTATGTTATGGAGTTCTTTACGTTTTATTTCCTTTACCACATATGGGCCAAATTCTTCCAAAAAGTATGAATGTCAACATCTTACATAGTCATACAAGCAAGGAAATACAATGTTTCAAAGATGCATAGACAACCTTACCAAGTAAATAAATCTTGAGCTATAAAGGAAGAATGAAAGGGATGGGTGAAAAAGAGGCTGAAATCTGGTACTGACAGTGTGGACAGAGTTACTAAAGCATCAAGGAACATGGAATATTAGAGACATCTAAAAAGTCCTCTGTGTCTAAGACATGGAATGATGACAAATAAGGATGCAGTATTTTCCAGGGGTCACAGTTTGCTATGTTTTCTGTTCATTTAAGAATAATACATAGGGGATCAACGTCATCTAATTTGTTCTTTAAAATGAATTTACCTTCTTCAATTTTAACACTTACTGGATTAAATAAAGTATGGATGAGGAAGATTAGTTACGAAATTATTGCAGTTTCCCAGGTATGACATGATGGTAGCTTGGATTAGGTTATCATAAAAGATAAAATCAGCGAGACAGAACTGTATATTGTCTGTGTGAGAGAAGGAGAGCCTTCTCTATTTAGGGCTGGTGGAATTTGATGGCTGATCTTGGAGTCCATTGTTAAATGGAAACATTGGAGAGGCACCGAAAGCAGTGGCAGTTGATGAGTTATGCTGTGGACCAGAAAGTTGGGGGCAGGGGTAAACAAGAAGAATATGGTATGAAGGACTCCAAGAAAAGAATGGTTCAGAAAGGAAACCACAGCCAGTTGTGTCACTTGCTGCTTAGTGAGCATATTACAAGCTAGATTCAGAAATCCTTTATATGCTGTTGGTTATGTCAAAAGGAGTCTGAGTGTTGAAGGTATTAAAGAGCAGGCACACAACAATTATGTGTAAGACCTTATCCTGCTTTGGGATAAACATTAAAAGTGTGTGTGTGTGTGTGTGTGTAGTTTTTGCCATTTTGTTTTGCATTATAGAGATATTGAATCCTGAATTTGTTGAGAAGCTGTAACCCAAACTGGTATATTTCTAAAGAAGTTGTACAGAACACAGAGACTTGCGTACTGAGGCATGTTGATGAGGATGTAAAGCTTTAGCCCAAAATTCTTCCACAGGGCACTCAATCCTAACAGATATGCACTGCTATAGGTGACACTCAAGGATTTAACACCTCTGCTCTATTTCTTATAAGACAAGCTAGCTGTGTGACTTTTTTGGACTCTTTCTCCAATTCCACAGTGTAAACCTTCCTCTAAAATTAGCATTAGAAAAGAGAAAACAACCAAAAAAAATTAAACAAATGAGTCCTCAAAGAAAAGATAACAGTTGCCCCAACACACCTTTGTCACATACCAATCCAGTTAAATCACCTGCCAGAAATTTGGATGAATTGTCTTTATTTGGTCTCTGTTCTTTCTCAATAGTGAAGAATCTAGGAAGCAATAGGAAGGAAACCTTGAACTCCCTCGACAGAAGACAAGAATCATCTCTAAGTATGGTTACCTTATGTTAATTTTAAACAGAACTTGCTGTATCAAGTAATATTTTCTGTGACCTTATAGTTGTTCAAGTGCTGATAATAAAGACCTTAGGAAAAATGCTATTATTGTGCACCAGGAGAAGAAACTTTCTGCTTGGATCAAAAACACACCATATACACTAAAATAACTTAGTTTTCCAGATTCTTTGCTTGCTATATAGCCAACATTGTCTTTTCACTTAAACAGTAAAATTTCTGAAGTTTTTCATTGTTCTTGGTGCTATTGTATTTTTAAAAATAAATGCTCAACAAAGCTCTAAAGGCATTTAGTAGTAATGGAATGCTGTTAATATGTTAACAGCATTATGGAAAGTAACTGTAAAATTCCTTCCCTTTGTGGCCATGCCTCATCTAAATTTAGGAGCCATTAAATAGGATCCAGAAGCAATTGGAGTGACATTCTTGACATATTGATATGACTCTGGACAAATCAAGCTTGACGTATGTTAATACAAATTATATTCCCCACGGTGATGTCTTGCTTTTTTTGTCACTATTATTTCTCAGGCCTCCCCAGCACATAAAATGCCACTGTGGTATATTGAGCAATGAATGTCAATATTCATGCAACACTCAAAAGAAAATGCTGAAAAGGAAAACAGTATGTGAATCTCAGTATGATATATGTATATATATGTATATATATATATTTATACACACTGTATATATAGTATATAGACTTAAAAATTTGTTATAGTAATAAAACATTGTTATATTAATGTATAGAATTCCTCTTGGTGAAGTAGCAAAAGTAACAACTTCTGGATGTAGAAATAGGGAAAAAACAAAAAGACAAAATGACATCTTCCTTGAGGAGATTAATTTAGAAAATGGCATCCTACTTGGCAAGTAAGCTTGGGTTGGTGAGCCTTTGCAGGTGCATGGTACTTAAACTGCCCCTAATATTACAAAATTGGTAAAACTGTGGAATACTAAATGTGGGAAAACTGTTCCTATTATAAATTTTTCTCTGCAGTTTTGTTTCTGTTAACCATCCATTGTTGACTCACCAAGAGCAAAACTTGTACGTGACAGTCAAGGGTTTTCATATTTATTGCAATTTATAAGAGAGATTATGAAATGCAAACTACTTAGCAAAATCCAGCTGAATTAATGACCATGTTTGCCTTGTACTATGAAAACCTCATTTATTGTCAAAATATAGAATGTATTTTAATGAACTGAGAGAAGTTATTTGAATTTGAAATTCCTACTGATAAAGTACTTTCTCATAATAGAATATTAGCTGTCCGTTTTATTAAATAAACTTTTTAAAACTGATGTTCAGTCTGTGAAGTTTCAAATTTTGCACTAAATCAATGAAATTATAAATCAGGGATATTTTTACATTTTATGGAAAATAGATTTAACTGAATATTTTAACTTTAAGGAGCAAAATAAATGAATGTTATCAGAAATTATCCCATTCTAATTCATAAATATTTGGATATATGGGACTACTTTATTTTTAAGAAAACTTTGATACAAAAATTTTCTTCTGTTAGGTAACGAAACACTAAGTAGCAATGACTATTTGGCAGCCGATAAAATAAGTTTCTTTTCTTACTTCTATTAATTTGAACTGAAAAGATAAGAAGTTGGAGATAAAAGAGTATTTGTAAATAAAACCATCTGCGTTTACTTTCCCAAGTATTGATTCGTGGCCATTTTAAACTTATCAATTCAAGAGACATGTCTATATTAAAAGTGCTAAAAGTTATAACTTCTTTACTTTATAATGTCTTTTATGGAGATGATATGATCATCTGGAATGTTGTGTGTGTTTCCTCCACTGATGGCACAACCCAGAGTGCTGTAGCTGTCCCTTGGAAAAAAATATATTTCTCCACAAGATATCTAGGGAACATTAGATACCTGCACGTAGGCCCATCATCCCATATGTCCCAGCATGCTGCCTGTTATTGCTGCTGGTGTTGGTCAAGAATTTTATGACACTAAGACCTAAAGCGGTCACTCTTCTTCTATACATTCCACCATGAAAGTTAAAATCTTAATGTGGAGGTTGAAAAAATTTCATGTCATAAACTATAGAAAGTACTAACAATAACAATAATAAGGCAGGCTGATGGGGGTTTGATAGAACTCCAATTTTCCTTTGAAACTTTCTCCTTGGTCTGGTTTAGGAGTGTGATTTGCATGGGCAGTGAACGGAGTTCTCACTCTTGTTAACATGTGAGATAATCAGAGAAAACCCATCTTTCTTTTGGTCTACCTTTTAAGACTCAACATAGCTAACACCTTCCTTTCAAGAATTCTGTTCAGTATGTTCTCTAGTAACATAAAATTACACTCAGGAGTTGTTCAGTGCTTCCATTTTTCTGCTTGTGGAAGGAGGACTGAATGTTTGTTGCTGGCTACTTGATAAATGGGCTGCTTGTACCATGAACTGAACATTTGCAGGATGTGAGAAATACTGGGCTTCTGGTAGTTGGTGATGGGTCCTTTTGCCTGGCCCCAGTTCTGGAGTTCAGCCAACAAAGAATTCAGAGCCAAATTCTTAAGCAAGCCAGCAAGCATTTAATGATGGTCAAAGTGAAAGTACACTCTCAAGGGGAAGAGCAAGCAGGCCCAGAGGTGGCAACTGTGCCTGGGGTCAGGGTTGTCTTGTTTTTTATATTTGTACGGGTTATGGGTCATTGCTAGGGTGCTTTCTGACTAAGTTTGGCTCCAGTCATCTAACGGACTAGTTGGGAGGAGGAGTTTTTGGCTCTATATAGCCTTTGTGGGAACTGTCATGGCAATCATCCACCACAAAGGGAGGTCAGAACATCAGTGTAAATGTATTATAGTGAAACTATAGGTTGCTTTAGAGCAGTACTTATCAGGAAGATTACATGCATGTTCCATGGGGTTTTCCCTGCTACTTAAGCTCCAGAGATGGTTTGTGGTTTCTATCTTTTTCAGTGGTTGGACATTTCTGTTCCCTGTTCCTATCTAGCTAATTGACTGATCTATCATAGTCAGTTGGAAAAGGTGAGAAGCTGTAGGTTAGATGTCCATAAAATACATTTGGGAAGTGAGGCTAAGATGTCATGCCATGAAGTTTAGAGAGAGGTATCTAAATATATTTGCTATAGTAATTTTATAATTTGTTGTATGATTTTAAATGGTACATTATATGACAGAGATTAATTTTCTTCCATATACTCTTAATTTGCTAAAAAAACTTACATGATTCACCAAAACTTAAAAAATAAAATCTAGTTACATTTTAGGCTGCTATATTAGTTGAATTATAATTTCAGGAGCAGAGAAGTTAGTCTCACGGTTCTCTGTTTAGATCAATCTATACATGTATTCTTCTCAGTTCGCAGTGTAATAATTTTAGGAAATGCATTTATATACCAGAGTATGTCTAAAAGATTTCAAAAAGAATTTTGATATATTCATAAACTACCAAATTGTGAACTCTGAAGGGTAATTGCATATTTCTCATTGGATAAGATAAATTTATAATATAAGCAAGGGAAAAAAAGAAATTCCACTCATATAGAAAAGCAGTCATGTAGATACAGAGGGCAGACAAGAACAAATGAATAAAATAACTGGATTATGTATAAAATAAAATATATTTTGTACTTTTTTTAGATGTTCTAGCAGGATTCCTATCTTGATGAGGTCAAATTTGGTCTTGTGCTGACTGTTTGTTTCAGTTCTGACTTCTTTGACTCAGAAACAAGACAGAAAACCTGTCTTCTCCTACTCCAACATGCACAATCTAAAGTCTGTCAAGTGCAGACACATGTGATTTCCCTCTAATATCCAGTATCATGTCCCATTGCTATTGTAAGACTCTTTAGAAACCATAAGGACTACAATTATACTTGAACAACACTTGATTTAAATAAGAGATGCATCACTACTTTCTTACTTCTTCTTGACAATGTCAAGATCATTTTGCCTCATGCCTTTACATTGCTTTTCTCTCTGTCTGAAATACTTGCTCTCTAATTCAGTGTCCTCTAATGCTTGTCCTTTAATTCAAATTTTTGGCTCTTTCTCAGAAGCCTCCTTAACCTCTACCTGTCCATGAAATTGTATCATTATTTTTCCATATTTAATTCAAATATAGACATCTGAAATATTGTTAATTTGTATTTTTGTTTATTACACCTTTTCAAGATTGGACGTTAACTCTGAGGATCTCATATTGCTCATTCAATGCTCTAAAGCGCAGAACAGTGCCCTGGAAATAGGAAGTGCTCAAAATGATGGTTGAATGAAAAAAACTCAACCCATAAAATAATCAAAATATAACCAGGTGTTTAAAAATTATTAAAGGAGACAATTTCAGTGATACAAACTTTACTTAATACTTTAAAAAGAGGACTGCAAAATGGGGCAGAAGGCAGGAAGCTCTTATAGGATAAAGAAGAAAAGAACAGGAAGATATAAATGGGAAATATCTGATTGGCTGGGGCCACACAGTCAACCTTGTTTGGGACAAGAAGGTCCATATTTGGCATTTGAGGATTAGCTGACTAGATATACTGTGTTTCTGTTCAAGGGACATGAAAGTTATCTTTTGGTTTTTTTGTCTTGGCACCCTAGACAGGTCTAGCATGTTATTTCAACACCAATATAATCTGGTTATAGTAAAATTTCTTGAAGAGTAATTTTTTTAATTTTTATTTATTTATTTTTGAGAGAGAGACAGAGAGCATGAGCAAGGGGGGGTGGGGGGGTGGGGCGGAGAGAGAGAGAGGCACAGAATCCAAAGCAGGCTCCAGGCTCTGATGTGACAGCACAGAGCCCAATGCAGGGCTCAAACTCACAAACTGTGAGACCATGACCTGAGCTATAAAGTTGGATGCTTAACTGACTTAGCCACACAGGCACCCTGAAGAGTAATTTTTATTACAGTGTTCTCAGATATTATAATCGTACTTCACAATAAGTTGTTGGCATTTTAGAGCTTCTGCTACAAACTTGATTTAGAAATCTTAATACAGGGGCGCCTGGGTGGCGCAGTCGGTTAAGCGTCCGACTTCAGCCAGGTCACGATCTCGCCGTCCGTGAGTTCGAGCCCCGCGTCAGGCTCTGGGCTGATGGCTCGGAGCCTGGAGCCTGTTTCCGATTCTGTGTCTCCCTCTCTCTCTGCCCCTCCCCCGTTCATGCTCTGTCTCTCTCTGTCCCAAAAAAAAAAAAAAAAAAAAAAAAGAAATCTTAATACATACACATATGCATAACTAACTAAATATCCTAGGCCTACAAAGATATCTTTACTTATAAAAGATTACACTGTGAGAGAAACATTGTAACTTTTCTAATATTCCAACTAGGACTTGTTACATCAAATACCTATGAAGGGAAAACATTTCAATAAATGAGGGACATTGTTATCACACAATCCTTCAATAGTGAGAATAGGGGCACCTGGGTGGCTCAGTCAGTTAGGCGTCTGACTTCGGCTCAGGTCATGATCTCACAGTGCATGAGGCTCTGTGCTGACAGCTCAGAGCCTGGAGCCTGCTTCTGATTCTGTGTCTCCCTCTCTCTCTCTCTGCCCCTCCCCCTCTCATTCTCTGTCTCTCTCTCTCTCAAAAATAAATAAACATTAAAAAAAAGTGAGAATAAAACAAGCTACTCATGTTAAATCATTATCAAATTATCTTCACCAAATCTCTTTGGCTAATATTGCTGTGTATGTCCAAAAGAAACTGTTCAAGGTCTTTTCATAAAGTTTCCTTTTCTGAAAATAGATGCACATTTTTAAAGATAAATGTATTTCAAATTCAAACAGAAAATTAACTAATTCACTTCTTCTTTGTGTATTGAAAGCTACTGAGATCAAGGCATTATGCCAATTATATAATATCAATCCTTTTTTTAAAATATTTTTTAAAAAATATTTTTCATTTTCTGAGGGATAAAGATTAAACATATTAGCAAAATGTAGAAGACTGTTAATATCACATTTGTCTACTTTTTCTCTTCATTGCTTGGCATACTCACCCTCATGAAACTCATGTCCACTCTGTTCCATCCATGCTAAAGTATGGCAAACTGTATGAGCATGATATAATCATTTTCACCAATACCTGGATTTCACTTTGGTTGAATCACTTTTCTTCTTCAACAGTTTGTTCATCCTTCGAGACAGATCAGATGAGTTTTCATCTCTGAAGGACTCCTTGATCTCCTCATGCCTCTGTTTGTGGCATAGAACTTTTAAGAATTGTATGTGAAGTTGTTTATAGATCAACTTTATAAGTATTTGAAATATAAATAATTTGTTATGATCTTTTAAAAAAACTTTTAATGTTTATTTGTATGGGGGGTGGTGGGTGCAGAGAGAGACTGAGACAGAATCTGAAGCAGACGTCAGGCTCTGAGTTGTCAGCACAGAGCCCGACATAGGGCTGGAACTTAGGAGTCATGAGATCATGACGTGAGCTGAAGTCGGATGCTTAACTGACTGAGCCACCCAGGTGCCCCAAGAATTACTTATGATCTTATTGAATGCTGAGGAGTTAAGAATAATGTGTTATGAAATGAGAGAACATAAAAGATAAATTCCAATAGGTGAATTGGCACTAGGTTAACAAGAATATAGGTGGGCTTTCTGTCCCGTAAGGATTTATAATTCTTATACAAGGTGGGGGAGGAAGGGAGGGAGAGAGGTATATGAAAATGTATCACACAAACACAAAGGTATATTATACATTACGTATCAATGATAAATTTAGTAATGCAGAAATCCAGAGGAGTGTCTATCAAAGAAGACATTGAAAGTTATTTGTGAAAGAATTATGATTTAATTGTAGGGTAAGAAAAATAAGTTTCCTTCTATTCCTCTAAGTTCCTGGCTGATACTGGACCTTGTAATTAATGACAGATAAACCAGAGAAAAAAAGTAATTACATACATTCATATGCACAGGAATCCCAAAAAGATATTAGACTTAAAAGGTGGCAGGATAGTTGAGGCTTACTTAGAAAAGGAAAGGATCTGGAGCTTCAAAGTTGCCAGACAACTGAGGATTATGTACCATCCTGAGCTAAGGAAAGGAATAGGGGTCTGAGGATTCAAGCTGAGAGAAGGCAATTCACAGGAAGCTGAGGAAAGGAAACATTTGAGGAACAAAAGTTGCCCTGCAGTACAGATCAGCTGCTGAGGTGAGAAAGTGCTGTTACTAGCTCTCTTCCAGGAACAGGTTCCCTTTTTAATGTAAATTGCCCTTGCACAAGGGTAACTTCTATTCTGTTTTTAGAGCTTCTCCTATGTCTGCAGCATTTCAAAATAATCAGCTCAAAATAAGCCTTCTGCCAAAGAGGCATATTTTGGAGTGGCGTATTCTGCCACCTTCAGGAAGCATATTCTTTGCTTCTTTAACAAAGAGAAAGGAGGGAGTATTAGGCACCAATTTAGGGGGGGATACATGAAGAAACAACATTTTACATGTAGAGTTTGGGAATAGATTACTGTTTGACTAGGGAATAATGAAGGATCAACTAATAATGAGGAATTGGCCAGAATGAAAGGGTTCACATGATAAAATAAGAATTTTTTCATAAAAAAAGATTGACTGCTTATTAATGTGAGGATGATATGGACTATGCAGAACTTTGGGAATTGTGTTTTCAAGATTATATATCACCTTTCCTTCAGAAGCACCTTGAACGTCCATATTTCTACCAAGAATCTCTTTAAGGAAATCTAAGTTTTTCCTAAAATTCACCTCAGAATTCTTTTAGGCTCTATCCACTGTCCAGTGCCAAAGCCCCTTTTGCATTATACATGTAAATGAAGAGAGAGACAGATTCATTTATTTAAGGAATTGATTTATACAAATGTGGAAGCTTAACAGGTCCAAAATCTGGTGGGTAGGCCAGTAGGCTGACATCCCACGGAAGAGGTGCAGTGTGAGTCCAAAGATGGTATGCTGAAAGAATTCTTTTTTCCTCCAGAGAGGTCAGTGTTTTCTATTAAGGCTTTCAACTGATTTGAATGACGTACCTACAATATGGAGGATAATTGCTGTACTCAAGGTTTACTGATTTAAATACTGATTTCCTTTAAAAAATACTTTCACAAAAACATCTAGAATAAGATTGATCCAATACTTGGATACCATGGTCTAGCCAAGTTGACACATCATAATAACCATCACAATCATTACATTTGTTTTCTGTTGACCCTGTTAATCACTCTAGTTATTCAGGTAGTGATAACTAGCATTAAAATCACAGTCATAATTAGGAAGTAATTATCATATGTAAATCAATATGTTTAAAAATTTTTTTTAAAATGTTCAGAATTCCTGATTTTATGGAGGAGAAATTTTTGAGATAAATTTAGAACTTTAATATCAGAAAAGCCACATCCCTAGTAACGGGATTTATTAACTATGTTAAATAATATTTTAATGAAACCTATTGATTTAAATATTGCAAAACATAAATAAGGAACATTATATTTCTGAATTGGCTGAATAAACCAAATGTGTCTTTGCTACATTGTTACTTTTATTTTTATTTTCATTTGTGTTTATCTGCTACTTGATTACTGTCATTTCTTTTCATTATGCTATCATTTTAAAACTCATTATTTTAGCTTTTAAAACAATTTTCTCTGACTTTTATTACTTACATCGTTAGCAATACTTTTTGCTATTTAGCATTGATAAGATGATGACGGTAGTCAGCAGTGTTTAATGCACTTTTCTAACTTGTTTCTCATTATTCTTGCAGTGTGTTCTGACACCTGATAAATGCAAAACAACTTCAAAAGCACTTAGCCATGTAAATAACAGTGATAAAAGCATTATTAAAATTTTGAAATCCAGGGCTGCATTTAGTCACAGCTACAGAATGCAGAAATTATGAACCCTATCATCAATACTTAGTTGCTTATAAATGATGACCTACGAAAAACTCATTTGATTCTGGAAAACAATTTACATGCAAAAGCAAGTTCTGTGTGTGTGTGCGTGCATGTGTGTATGTTGAAAGTAGTTGAGAAGCAAGTGCCTCAGGAGGAAATAAAATTCATTTTTTGCTTAGCACAAGATGTATATTTTTTGTAAGATGCAATACATCATGCTACTCTTTCCTAATGTTTACATTTATTTTCTCTATGAATTACATTTAATTTTTCAAGCTATTATTTGAGTGCCATATGTACCATTATTTATAATGCTATCTTCTGCAAATATTATGTACACCCCTATTAGATTCTCTATACTTGTTGTAAGGTTAGGCCAGAGGAGATACTAGAATAAGCCAAAAAGCAATAGAAGAATTCATACACCGTGGGTGGCTACAACGGACGAAACTTTGAGATTCATCTTTTATATGTACTTAAAAAGCCGCATTGAGAGATGTTCTCTAAAGTAAAGATGTGCACACACTTTCCATTATTTTTGAGTGCTGTTTTGTATAAATCATCATGCCAGCCACTTCTGGCTTTTTTGTTGTTGTTGTTGTTGTTGCTTTAAGAGAAAATATAGTTGCTAAACCATGTCGTAATGAAGTGTATTTGGGGGATGGTTATTGGAAAATACTAGTGTTGAGAGTCCTTAGAATTAATTTTTATTTATATTCAATGATAAGAAACAGGATCCCCATTATTAAAAATAACAATCCCTATAATTGGAAATCTACTTGCCTAAAGTGCCCCATATCCAGCACTCACAAACTCTCACATCAGGTCATAATTGCTTCCATTGACCATAGCATAACTGGATTGGAAATAATCTGATTTTGAATCTGAAGTATGCACCATATAACTGAGTAAACTTGGATAAGACTGTTGAGTTTCCCAATGACCCTATTCCTTGAACATAATAATATTCACAGAAACATATTTAGATTTTATAAGCATACATGTTTAAAAATTTAAGAATTTATATAATGTCTGTTGTAAAGAAAGCACTTAATAAGTTGGTGGTATTATATTATTTCAAAAACTAGTACATATAATTTAGTGTACCATCTAAGTTTTCATTAAATCAATATAGAATGCAGACTGTCTGTTCAAGACATATACTTATTTATGACACTTAAGAGAAAAGCAATTTTATGTACTGGTTATTCTTTTACTAATTTTTTATGTCAGCTACATCACACTGCATTTTCCACATTTTATCATAGTGTGCATTTTTCTTAGAATTTAGCAATTTATTTTAGCCATAGATTTAGATTTTGCTCTCTGTTTTCAAATGATGGCATGGGGTTTTATGTAGGGAAATAGTTTTCTTGGCTTTGAATACTTTGGCAAATAGATAAATATGTAATTATATAAATGTGCTTCAATATTGTCCAAGATGAATTGTGGATACTTCTGAAGAGTAATGAAATGACAAGAGAAGTATAGACTCAGTAAAATTTGTTCAATATTCCATAATTAATATTGGTAATTATTATTATATTTATGGGTGAAATGTTAATATAGTATCTGTTTACAAGTGTAATTGTGCTGCTAGTATCTAGATTCTTTCACTCATCATTATGTTTTAGAGTTCATTTATGTAGTGTGATTGGCAATAATTTGTTCAAATTTCGTTTTTTAAATTTCATGGGAGAATGTCCCATTGTATGAACACAAAATATTCCACTATTTTGTTTGCTTCCAGTTTAAGTTATTTTTTAGTACAATTATAAAAAAATTTAGTTATGTAGTAGCAGGCAGTATTGATGCTAACCCATGTTCTTTGTCCCACCTCTGAGTACTGAAAGTGATGATATACCACTTATATCTATAGGTTTTCATCACAAATACCTGTATATTTTACTTGTTTTCCCAGGATCTTTTTCTAGAACTGCATGGGCATTTTCAGTACAAGCAGGACAGCTTAGTGTGCCAAGAATTAAATACTGAGGGAAGCAAATCTGAAACAGTGATGGATGGAGATTGGTGGTTAGATATTCAGCTTCTGCATCTAATGGGGTTAATTCTTATATATTTTCTTTTTTTTATGCACAATAATCAAAAGAAGTGCTTTATTTTATTTATTTATTTATTTATTTAATTTATTTATTTTTAAATATATGAAATTTATTGTCAAATTGGTTTCCATACAATACCCAGTGCTCATCCCAAAAGATGCCCTCTTCAATACCCATCACCCACCCTCCCCTCCTGATGCATAGGGGCACTTGTACCCCAATGTTTATAGCAGCACTCTCAACAATAGCCAAATTATGGAAAGAGCCGAAATGTCCATCAACTGATGAATGGATAAAGAAATTGTGGTTTATATACACAATGGAGTACTATGTGGCAATGAGAAAGAATGAAATATGGCCCTTTGTAGCAACATGGATGGATCTTATATATTTTCAATTTGATTCCTCAGAGGACCACCAACAGGATGGAGCTCCAGTTTTCCCCAGAAATAGTCAATTCACTAACACATTTATTGCCTTTATCTTTACTACATTCCCTGCCTCAGTATCCACAGACCTTCATTTATATTTCTGGAGGCCATCTTCCACATAAAATTATTTGTATTTAAGTCCTTGTTCAGTGCCTACCTTTGGAGAAAACCCTGTCTAAGAACAACTGGTACTAGAAGTAGTATTAAAATTCAGTTTTTTAAGAGTGAGATACTGTATTTTAAAGTGAGTTGGAAACAATGGCACCTTTTTTGATAGCAACTAAATGATTTAGTCATTGAGATTTCTACAAAGAAACAGAATTAGTTATACATAATTATTGTATAATTATAACTTCTAAGATTCTTATCCCTAGTAATTTGAGAAGAGATACATTTGGAAAATGAAGCTTTCACAATTGAAAATTATGAGCCCACTATTATTTAAAAATGCAGTTTAAGAATAAATATAAGATTGTTCAGAAAACTGAAGACCAAATCTATCATGGATATGAATGTAAAAATCCTCAACAAAATGTTAGCAAATTTAATCAAAAAAGTACAAAAAGAATTATACACCACAATCAAGGTTTACCCAATATGCAAAGCTGGTCCAGCATTACAAAATCAAATTAGGGGCGCCTGGGTGGCGCAGTCGGTTAAGCGTCCGACTTCAGCCAGGTCACGATCTCACGGTCCGTGAGTTCGAGCCCCGCGTCAGGCTCTGGGCTGATGGCTCAGAGCCTGGAGCCTGTTTCCGATTCTGTGTCTCCCTCTCTCTCTGTCCCTCCCCCGTTCATGCTCTGTCTCTCTCTGTCCCAAAAATAAATAAACGTTGAAAAAAAAAAATTTAAAAAAAACAAAAACAAAAACAAAATCAAATTATATACTCTGTCACTTCAACAGACTAAAAAAAAGCCATTGATCATATCAATAGATGCAGAAAAATAATTTGAAAAAAATCATGCCCCACATATGATAAAAACCCTCAGTAAACTAGAAATATAGAACTCCCTCAACTTGGTTAAGACTGCCTACAAAAAAACAACAGTTAACATTATGCTTATGCTAAGAAACTTGATAAGCTTTCCTTCTAAGATCAGATACAAGGCATGGGTGTCTGCCAACTACTCCTTTTCTGTACTCCTAGAAATTCCTGCTAATTCAATAAGGCAAAACAAAACAAAACAACAACAACAACAACAACAACAACAAAAAACAGGAAAGAAAAGGCTAAAAGGCAGACAGATTGGAAGGAAGTCATAAAGCTGTGTTTGTTCACAGATGACATGAATGTCAATGTCAGTGTAGGAAATCAAAAGAATCAACTAATAATAATAATAATAATAATAATAATAAATAAAATAAAAAAAAAACTATTAAGCAGTTATAGCAAGCAAGGTTAGTGTAATACAGGATACAAGGTTAGTATGCAAAAGTCATTCGCTTTCCTCTATACAAGATTACCTCATTTTATTGAACTTCACTTTATTGGGCTTTGCAGATACTCTGTTTTTACAAATTGAAGGTTTGTGGTAAACCTACATGGAACAAGTCTATTAGCACCATTTTTTTCTAAGCATTTGCTGACTTCTTTTCTCTGTATCACATTTTGATAATTCTCACAATATTACAAACAATTTCATTATTATTAAATTTTTTATGGTGATTTGTGATCAGCAATCTTTGATGCTACTATTAAAATTGTTTTGCAGTGCTATGAACCAGACCCATATAGGACAGCAAACTTAATCAATAAGTGTTCTATGTGTCCTGACTGCTCCGCTGACCGGCTGTTCCTCCATCGTTCTTCCTCTCCTTGGGATTCTCTGTTCCCTAAAACACATCAATATTGGAATTAGGCCAATTAATAACCTTACGACAGCCTCTAAATGTTCAAGTGAAAGGAATAGTTGCACATTTCTCACTTTAAATCTAAAGCTAGAAGCGATTAAAACATACTGAGGAAGATATATTGAAAGCTAAGACAGGCCAAAAGCTAGCTCTCTTGCACCAAAAAGATTGTGAGTACAAAGAAAAGTTCTTGAAGAAAATTAAGGTGCTGCTTTGTTGGACACATGAATGATAAGAAAACAAAACAGACTTATTGCTGATATGGAGAAAGTTTTAGTGGTCTGGATAAAATAGACCAGGAGGATCAATTCCCTGAAGCCAAAGCCTAATCAGAGCAAAGTTCTAACTCTTTTCGGTTCTGTGAAGGCAGAAGGAGGTGAGGAAGCCACAGAAGAAAAGTTTAAAGCTAGTAGAAGTTGGTTCATGAGGCTTAAGAAAAGAAGCCAAGTTCATAACTAAAGTGCAAGCTGAAGCAGCAAATGCTGATGTAGAAACTGCAGAAAGTTATCCAGAAGATCTAGCTAAGATAATTAATGAAAGTGACTAAGTGGATTTTCAGTGTAGACAAAACAGCCTCCTACTGGAATTAGAAGCCATCTTAGGACTTTCATAGCTCGAGAGGAGAAGTTGGTGCCTGGCTTCAAAGCTTCAACGGACAAACAGACTCTTTTGTTAGGGGCTAATGCAGTTGGTAACTTTACTTGAAGCCAGTATTTATTTATCAGTCTGAAAATCCTGGGACCCTTAAGAATTATGCTAAATCTGGGGTGCCTGGGTGGCTCAGTCGGTTGAACATCCAACTTTAGCTCAGGTCGTGATCTCACGGTTCGTGGGTCCGAGCCCTACATCAGGCTCTATGCTGACAGCTCAGATCCTGGAGCCTACTTTGGATTCTGTCTCCCTCTCTCTCTGTGCTCCTCCCCCGCTCACATTCTGTCTCACTCTGTCTCTCAAAAATAAATAAACATTAAAAAAAATTTTTTTAAAAGAATTATTCTAAATTTACTCTGCTTGTGGTATAAATAGGACAATAAAGCCTGGATGACAACATATCTATTCACAACATTGTTTTACTCACTCTTTTAAGCCCACCATTCAGACTTTCTGCTCAGAAAAAAAGGTTACTTTCAAAATATTACTGTTCATTGACATTGTGCCTGGTCACCTAAGAGTTCTGATGGGTATGTACATGGAGATCCATGTTTTTTCATGCCTGCTAAAACAATATCCATTCTTCATGTCAGGTTTCAAGGCATAATTTCAACTTTCAAATCTTATAATTTAAGAAATAAATTTTGTAAGGTTCTAGGCTGCATTATATAGTGATTCTTGTGATGTATCTGGGCAAAGTCAACTGAAAACCTTCTGGAAAGGATTTACAATTCTAAATGTACTATTAAAAAGCATCCATGATTCATGGGAAGAGCTCAAAATATCAACATGTACAAAAGTTTGAAATAAGTATCATTCAGAATAGAAGGAGAGATAGTTTTACAAACAAAAATTAAAGGAGTTTGTGACCACTAAACCAACCTTGCAGGAAATATTAATGGGGACTCTTTGAGTGAAAAGACCCAAAAGTGACAGAGACTAGAAAGGAACAGAGAAAATCTCCAGAAACAATGACAAAACAAGTAATAAAATGACACTAAGTACATTTTTATTAATAATCACTCAGAATGTAAATGGACTAAATGTTCCAATCAAAAGACATAGGGTCTCAGAATGGATAAAACACAAGACCCATCTATATACTACCTATAAGAGACTCAGTTTAGATGTAAAGACATCTGTAGATTGAAAATGAGGAGTTGGAGGGGCGCCTGGGTGGCTTGGTCGGTTAAGCGTCCGACTTCGGCTCAGGTCATGATCTCACTGCCCGTGAGTTCGAGCCCCGCATCGGGCTCTGTGCTGACCGCTCAGAGCCTGCAGCCTGTTTCAGATTCTGTGTCTCCCTCTCTCTCCACCCCTCCCCTGTTCATGCTCTGTCTCTCTCTGTCTCAAAAATAAATAAACGTTGGAAAAAAAAAAAAAGAAAATGAGGAGATGGAGAATGATTTACCATGCAAATAGATATCAAAAGAAAGCTAGAATAGTAATACTTAAGTAATACTTAGATCAGAGAAGATAGATTTTTAAAACAAAAACTGTAAGGAGAGATGAAGAAGGGCACTATAACATTATAAAGGGGAATACCAACAAGAAGACCTAACAATTGTAAATATTTATGCCCCCAACATGGATTACCCAAATATATAAAATAATAACAAACATAAATGAACTCATTGATAATAATACAGTAATAATAGAGGACATTAACATCCCACTTACAACAATGGACAGATCATCTCAGCAGAAAATCAGCAAGGGAACCATGACTTTGGATAACACACTGGACCAGATGTACTTAAAAATTTACACAGAACATTTCATCCTAAAGTAGCAGAATACACATTCTTTTCATGTGCACATGGGAGATTCTCAAAAACAAATTACATATTGGGTCACTAATCAACCCTCAACAAGTACAGAAAGATTGAGATCAGACCATGCATATTTTCAGACCACACTACTATGAAACTTGAAGTGAACCACAAAAAAAAAATCTGGAAAGACCATAAATAGATTTCTATCTTAGAATCTGTGCTCAGAGAAATTATGTTGTCAAATAAGAACATCTTTGCAAAAAAAGAGTAACTAAATTTATGACCCACTTCAAATATGAAAAATGAAGCTTTATAGTTGGAATCTCCAAAATTAAAACTATATATATAATTTATTATATTTAGATAAGAAGAACACTTATATGACAGAATATGGCATACACACAAAACAAACTGGGACCAATAGGAATTGATATGTGCACATTCTCCTTTATACTCAAGTTTTAATGACAGTAAAACATTTGGGGTTCTATAGGCTTACTCATTCAGTTTGCATCTATTGTGATTTATATTCACATGGCCATTATATTATAAATAATTACATCTGTGTTATCCAATACTATAGCCATTAACCACGTGTGGCTATTAATTTTATATTAAATTAAAACTAAATATAGGTAAACAATATTTAATTCCACATTTCCATAAGCCACAAGTCAGATGTTCAACAGCCACATGTGTCTGGTGGTTACATGTAGTAGATAGAGTTTATTTACAGGTAGACTGGAAAACTCTATATTTGTCTTTGGGGATGGTTAGATATCTGTTGACTCTGGGCCAGGATAAGATCAGTAGGATTTTTATGTGCTGTTAAAAGACTGAAACTCCCCTGGCAACCTCCAGACAGGTTTTTTTGTTTTTTGTTTTTGAGGTTTTGTTTTGTTTTGTTTTGTTTTGTTACTAAAAGTCTCAACTGGTCTAACCCATTTATCATCCTGGCCTGATTAAGTACCAGGGAAGTATAAAAACCCTCCTTGGAACTTCCAAACTCAAGGAAAGCCAAAATTCTTCATGGGCCATGGTGATTCTATCCAGTGATCTTTCTCTTTTCTTTTTTCTTTTCTTTTCTTTTCTTTTCTTTTCTTTTCTTTTCTTTTCTTTTCTTTCCTTTCCTTTCCTTTCCTTTTCTTTTCTTTTCTTTTCTCTTTTTCTTCTCATTTCATTTTTCTTTCTCTCTCTCCCTCCCTCCCTTTTTCTCTTCCCTCCCTTCCTTATTTACTCGAGAGAGAGAGAGAGAGAGAGAGAAAGAGGAGAGAAGAAGGGCAGATATGCCATGTACAAATAGAAACCCTGTACAGCACATATACAAATGAATGCCTGGGAAGTTGGCACATGAGATAGCTTTCAGAACTCTGATGCTTCCTGCATTCTGTTTCTCTTGCTGTATGCACCATATGCTTTGTCTTTAAATAAAAAATCTTATGCTCTGTGGGATTTTTTCAAATACTTCAACTTGAAAAATGCTTATATTACCATACTACCCACTGGTTACAGAATACTTCCATCATTACAGGCAGAACATAGACCTTTAGACATATGTTAATTTTTGAAATTTAGAAGTAACTATAAACTGACAACAAAAACAAAACAGTGCTTTTAAAGTCTTGTCAACATAAAAATAGCAATACAGGTGTTGAGAAAAATGTTAAATTTACATTACATGAAAGGGGCGCCTGGGTGGCTCAGTTGGTTAAGCGTCTGACTTCAGCTCAGGTCATGATCTCACAGTCCATGAGTTTGAGCCCCGTTTCAGGCTCTGTGCTGACGGCTCAGAGTCTGGAGCCCGCTTCGGATTCTGTGTCTCCCTCTCTCTCTGCCCCTCCCCTGCTCATGGTTTGTCTGTCTCTGTCTCAAAAATAAATAAAAACATTTAAAAAAATTTTTTAAATAAAAATATTTACATGAAAAACAATCTAAACAATCTAAAATAAATAATAAAATGAATAAGTTTTAAATATAAAATAAAGTTTCGTAAAGCTAATACTCAGTAGGATGGTAAAATATCATTATATTTTATATTTAGAAAATATGTAGCCTAAATTGTTATCTTGGCAAATGTTATATTCAAAGTTGTAAGGACAATTTACAGAAAACTTAAAACTGAAACTATATACATATATATATTATATATATATATATATATATACACACACACAGTATATACACACTCTACTATAATATATATATTATATATATAAACACTATATATATATAGTGAGTGTATATATATATAGTGTATATATATAGT